>NC_091747.1:57787436-57929936 GCF_043380555.1 Nothobranchius furzeri
CTAACGTTTTTTTGCAGAATTGTATAGGAAAAGTTCTTATTTCAGCCTTTTTAGTTCAGTTCTGATGCATCCTTTTTATGGGACGTGGCAGGGATAGCTGGAGGGTTAGGCTGGGGGATGGAGAGGAGTGCTTCTGCAAGTATTCACATGCCCAGAAAACAGGCAAGCGTCATAAAAATGGTTCACTAATCATTTCAATACAGGACCAGGGCAGACAGGAAGATGGCTTGATCCATATAAGCACACACGGGCAACAACAGGTGATTTTCATAAAACCAAAACCGACACCGAAAGAACTCCAAATGCATTTAGAGACTCCAAAACAACAAAAGGGAAAAACTGCAGAAACAAATCATTTACAGATAAACCGTTTGTTGTTCTCCACAAGTAGAAACTTAGAGATGAAGTTATGTAACGGCATCACAAGTTATTGACCACAGAATAGATGGCAGTGTGTTTTTACGAGGCGAACTCGGCAAAGACATGAAGACATCTCATTTAGATAACTGAAGTGGTAAGCCGCTGTCATCTCGAGGGGAATCTTGCTCCTAATTTCCCCTGGAATCACAAACAGCTGTTGTTTAAACTAGATCACATCACTGTCACATGGCTGCGGGGGCTAGCAGTAGTCGCTCTGCTTCAGCTCCTAACTGTCTCTGCCCAGCAGCCATTTTTAATGCTGATCCCTAACAGGTATTTTAATGTTCTTGCTGTCCCTGGAGATGTCGGAGGTGTAAAAGACTATAAAAGAGGAATCTGATCTTGAGTAATGCTTCTTTTATCAATGAACACCCTTCAAAAGGAAACATAGGCTTGCTTTCCAGCTGATGAAGAAGTGACTCGGTATTTTGTCTCCGTCTTACGTTTCTGTTTCCATCTAAAGCTGAGTGGGCCCCATCTTTCTCTTCCCTAGTTCCCAGGATCCCATGCTTGTGCCATGTGCTGCTGATCACAAACGTATGGTTTAAATACTGCAGACAATCACCAGACATAACAACAAAAGCAAAACGTGATACAAAATACTTTCATGCAACAATTTCACCTTCAAGATTCCCACATATCTTCACAGAGCCAAATGTTTTTACGTCATTAAAAAAAAGTTTTTCATATGGAAAAGCTGACACATACATAATAGTGATCATATATAAACACAGTTTTCAGGGGAGTGCATCATCTACAGTCTTAAAATATGTATTTATTGATCCCTCAGTTCTTAAACAAATTCCAATCTCAGCACATTAGCAGGGTCTGACTGCAAGTTATGACTCAAGGCATCAGGTATTCACATCCCACACACGAGTTTTATTAGAATTCCACTGTACAAACTTTAGCATTAGCTAAAGCTGGGTAATTGCAGTGAATATCTAGACTGTAACCACAATTACAACATCATTCTCCCTGAAGACTTACCAAGGTTTTAAAAAGTCTTCATCCTGAGCTATTGTAGACAAAAAAGGGAGATATCTTAAAGGTGTGGTTAACCAAAAAAATATTTTTATGATTATTTCTGATTATAATCAGTCTGAATTTTTCATGTAGGCTGAGAATGAAAATAGTCTCTTACACCAAACTCCTGCATTAGCTTCTGACAGAATATAAACGGTGAAACTCTAGGATTTGAAAACCCTGACATATCTATGTCACACTGTCACTTAACATTCCTAACTCATGACAGGGAAGGCTGTTGTCGGTTTAGCGTCCAGGAAACAGCAGAGAGCGTCTCAGCTATAGCTAACTGTTAGCATTAGCAACTCCACCACATGGCAGAAGCTCCTCCAGGCTTGTGTTATTTGTGGAGATAAAACATTAACGTTGCAAGTCAGTGGTGGAGATGTGCTGTTGTTATCCAGTTGGAGGTGAGATGTCCAAATATCAGGAAATAAGACTCCAAAACCTGCCATCTGAAGCTCAGCTGTGATGTGGGTCACTGCTAGCTCCTGGAAATGGTGCATAGGTATATTTTTCACCTGAGAATGACTTAACAAGCCATTCATTCCTACTAGAGACTACTGCAAAAGGATTGATTAAATTGGTGAACCACACCTTGAAACAACAATGGAGTTTGAAACATCATTCAATTTAATCATAAATAGAGTAGAAGTTTGCTAATGTTTGCTAATTTGCCAAACATTTTAAGGTTCTGGCGAGCATCCAAGTCTGTTACTGAAAGATCAGTTCATGAAAAGAGTCAGTATTTACAATGGTGGTCCTCCTTTATCAAAACTCAGCATTTCACACGGGCATCGTTGCAGAATCAACTCTTATAACCAGACTTTTCTTAGACTCTAAGGAAAATCTGCTCTCTAAGGATTAATGTTTGCCTCAATAAGAGATCTGCACAAATAAAAAGGTGTTTAGTTATTTTTCTAAGATCATTGAACTGTTCTGATAATGTTCATCCACACTAAACAACCTTGCCGTTAGTCATCGTAGCAGAGTACACTAAATGTTAGCACACCTGGATGTTTTAAGCATTTATTTCCACTGTTATGCTCCACGTCCATTGTAAAGACAGGGCAGTGTCTCTATCACTATGGTTATGATTCTACTGGTTTAGTATAAGGCCATTCAGTGTGGTTTTATTTCTGTTTAGGTTTCACATATTTGCCTGTTTCAGCTACAGTTTACTCATATTTCTCCATAGGTACTCTAGAGTCAAATAGTTCACTTTAATCACTTTTTATGAATTAAAAATAACATTTGTCGTGTTGTTTTATGTTCTTGTGACATCTTTAAATGTGCGTGTTTGTTTTCTACGTTTAATTTTCACTTTATAAACGGAACCCCCCCCCCCCCCAGCTTAGACCCTTCCTTTGTGTGGCATCTGCCCACTGAGTTGATTACAAAGTAAGGAACAAATCATCATGTGAGTCAGAGGGAGCAGCATTCCTTCACCAACAGCTCCAGTGTGAGCCTGAGTTACCACACGCACGCACACACACACACACACACACACACACACACACACACACACACACACACACACACACACACACACACACACACACACACACACACACACACACACACACACACACACGCAGGTGCACTATAAATTAACTGCATGAGTAACTGTCTATAGAGGAAGAAAGAAAAAGCAGCAATAAGAAACTTAAAATGTCAACACACCTGTAAACAGATGTGTGCAGCTCTCTTTGCCACCCTTTAACAAACACACACACACACACACACACACACACACACACACACACACACACACACACACACACACACACACACAAAATCCAGATCCTCAACTTGTGAGGCAGCATTGTTTTTTTTACGTTTCATAATTTCATAGTTTATTTCTAAAATGTGGGTGTTTATGGGTAAATTTGAACACGTTTTGAGTTTAAAATGCTAAGAAAGTTCAGAAAAAAAGTTTAGCTCAGCTTTTGGCATCTCTTTCAGTCTGCCCACGTGCTCTAGGATCAGAAGTTGAAATAAAACTGGTCAAACGTCGGCCTGGTGGAGAATGCAAGGCTGTTTCTCAGCATGACTTTATTGTGGTCTGTGTTTGTGCCAGGTACATAGATGTGATTTTAACAAATGGCTCCCTGGTGGCAGTCACAGCAGAACGTGGCACAAAGCCGCGGCGAAGTCGACAATCCAGTTCTCTCTTGGCGTGTGACGAGACAGACCAAAAGGTCAGAGACTTCAAAGTGCACGGCAGTTTCAAAACAAAATCTGCACTTCTGACAGCTGCACAGAGTGGTTTTCTAGCAGATACCATCAAGTGTGTACAAGTGTGTGTGTAAGGTATGAAAGTGTTGCCACAGTTACCTTGAAATAGTAATCTGATTACTGACTACTGATTACTCCTTCCAAAAGTGACTTAGTTACTTTAATGATTCATTCATTTAAAAAGTAACTGTTAGATAAAGAGTTACCGTATTTTCACGACCATAAGGCGCACCTAAAAGTCTTAAATTTTCTCCAAAATGTACGCCGCGCCCTATGGTGCGGTACGCCTACTGTGTTGTTGTGAGACGCGAACGTAGTAGAAGACAAGGGGCGTGGCTAAAACACAAATCAAATCACACTATTTTCTTAGGCCTATTAATAACACACATATGATTTTGTTCATGTGTAAAGTTTATTTGGTTAAATCCACCAACTACCGGTAAACACATTCTGAACTTCAACACAGCGCATAAGAAGAGCACGAGCCGTCAGCGCACGCAATGAGGAAGTGCACGCGCGCTCTAAACCAGGTCTGAACCAGGACTAGACCAGTAAAGTGAAACATGCTTTTGGCTGTTTATAATTTTCACAATGTCTGGTTTGCACTGATATGTTTCCGAGTCCAGAGCCCGCACAGATGTTTTACCGGTACGTTTTACCGTGCGCGCGCCCTATAACCCGGCGCACCTTTTGTATGTGTTAAATACCAAAAAGACACCCGTAACTGAAGCTGCGCCTGTAACACGGTGCGCCCTATGGTCGTGAAAATACGGTACTTTATTAGTTACTTTCAGCATCTACCAAAAACACTCTCCACTGCCTCGACATAAAAACTACAACTGGTTTTGCCAACACTCACTTTATTGCAAAAGCTTTTTAACAGTAATGTCGACAAAGTATCTTCTTACATTTGAAGTTGAACTCAAAACCTGTTGCCTGACATAATGCATGTTTGTATAAAATTAAAATAAAAACAGTCCTTCTTGACCTCACTTAAAATAAATAGCATTCATAAAAAATAAAACACAGAGCCAGCACAGAGTGTACAACGAACCGTAATATTTTCATCTTTAGCTGATACAAACTCAAAATAGTTTATTATTATTTTTCCAGCTAGAAAACGTACATCTCTCTCCTCCCGCCATTGTTGCTCACGCTGTAATACGTTGCTCGCTGGCACTACTTAGTAGGTGAGGACGAAAACATCACGTGACCTGTCGCATACGTTACGTCACTCCCCGAGACGGAAGAAGAAACCACTGTAGTGCGGAACTTTTGGAACAGGCAGCGGGCAAGGTGCATTATGGGTAGCCAGCTTTCCAGTTTTATGTTCTTCATTGTGCTTTTTTGTTGGTTTAATTTTGCACCGTGAGTGAGTTATATTTCAACAAATGGCATTGCGGTGCCGTTCAATTGCTTGGTAAACAAGGGTGCCCCCCAGAATAGAAAAGCCAGTGTTAATAAATCATATTAATATTCAGTCAAACCATATATTGATCTTGTTTATTCAAGACATAATTGTAAAACAAAATAAAAACATTACAATTAATGAGTAAACAAATAATCTGAATAAAAAACTACATATGTTTCTGCTGCTAACCATTTAAAAAGTTTTTATCTCCACAGTTTTTTTAACACAGCAACAAGTGGATTTACCTAAAAATACATTTTGAAATTAAATTAGGGATAACATTTTAAATAACTGAAATGTATATTTCTGAAATGTTCGTGTTTGTAAAATTTAAGTTAAATGTTTTGGATACGTACTGCTATTTTAATCAAAACCACGATAACAAAACAAAGGTGCAATGCAGTACCTCGGCACAGGCTAAATTCTCCCAGAATTACCACAAGGACCAATTTGGTGTGCCACCCAAAAAAATTCTTTGGCCCCATCTGGCCACCCCTATCAAAAAATTTTGGAGGCGCCCCAAGCAGTTCACTGCTTCCCTTGTGTGAGGAAAGTGTGAGTTGATTGGGTAAATGCATTGTGCAAAGCTGATCTTGGCTCCGCCTCTGCCGTGTTATTTTTCCTTTCTCAGGATTTGCCTAAGCAGAAAAAATTCAGAGTAATGGACAAAACAATGCACAATGGCTTGGACAAGTAACTTTAATTTTATTACTAGTATGGAAATAGTAACGCGTTAGATTAGTCGTTACTAAGAAATGACGTTATATTAGAGCTACTTTGTAATGCATTACTGGCATCACTGGGTATGAAAAGGGGAATTGGTGGAAAATTGTCTGTCAAATCTTTTTGTTTCATGACTTATAAAAGTACAGTTTTATACAGTAAATGAGCCGTAACCCCTAACTCTGAATACTCTCTCACAGTTAGTTATGAGGAAGTGAATAAAGGGCATTGGTGATTGAGATTTGTGTATTCTGTGAAATCCTGAGAAACTTGACCGACAGGTTCAAAAGTATGTGTGTGTGTGTGTGTGTGTGTGTGTGTGTGTGTGTGTAAAACTCGATGCTGCAGCCCAGGCAGCGCCAGCAAAAAACACTTCATTTCATAACTCCTCAAAGTCACATTGAACTTTGATGGGCGTTATTTTATTTGAAGACAAAAAAAAAAGTTGTAAATCTGCCACAAGAAGTGGGAATGCGTGATTATGCCTGTGACTTTAAGACAAAAGGACAACAGCTCTATCTGCTACAAGGAAAGGATTTCTCTCCTTATCAAAGCAACACAGAGCGAGATTAGAGAGTGGAAATCCTCATTGCGCATGTTTGGTGTGTCTGTGCGCTCCTGTGCACTTGCCCCTGGATGTTGTCTCTCCTTTTATTCCCTTTCCTTTTGTCCCTTTCCCCGTAGCGTTAGCAACTAGCCGCCAGGTGCTTGTCTTTACAACCCATCCCACCATTTTAAGCCCTGAAGGGCTCTACCTTGGTGTGTAATTTTTAAAGGGGTCCTGCTTCAGAAGTTTTTGTTGTCCCCTTTTTAGCCTGCATAAACTTAAGGTACAACAAGTAAAGAAAATGAAGAAATGAAGAAATAAATACAAGAAAATCCCACTCTTCCATTTTATAAGGGGGATTACGCAGATGTGGAACAGCCACAGTGACACAAAAATCACTTTGATCGTGTTTCCGATTAATCTTCTCCACAAAACTTAGCTTTAAAATAACAGAGCAGGCCGCCCTAGTTGAAAAAAAAGTATTTATCGTTACTTTAAAGCAGAAATTAGTTATTTTTTCTCAGAGAGCACCATCTATATACAGAAAAGGGTTCTGCACCTTGAGCCCCTCTCCCTGCATCCATGGCTACAGCAGGAACCAACACCTCTAGCCAGACTTTGACTTATTTGACTTGTGTTAATATGAGAAGTAAACTCTTTATCAACTCAAACGTGTGCCGAATCTGTGGCTAAGTGTGCTGCTCATTTGGGCTAAATAATACATTTTTTTTATTACTTACTGCAAAAAAACTAATAATTGCCCTTTGAGGCTTTGCTTACGTGTATCATGTCAAATTCAAATTGTGTCTGTCACTTTGAAGAGAATTAGCTTTCTCCGGGTTGAACTGCTCATTGTCAGTTTCTAATGCTGCCCTGCTGCTCTCTGCAGCTCTGGGTCCAAACCAAGCTGTCAGGAAGAAGGCCAACATGTCCAGAGGGTGTCACCACACATACTGCACTGAACTCCGAACAGACACCACTTCATGCAGCAGGATTACAGCGGCTGCCAAAGGCCAAAGAGGAAAAGGGCAGGGAGGTATGCCGAAAGAGAGAGAGAGAGAGAGAGAGAGAGAGAGAGAGAGAGAGAGCGAGAGAGAGAGAGAGAGAGAGAGAGAGAGAGAGAGAGAGAGAGAGAGAGAGAGAGAGAGGAGCGAATGGGACGGAAAGATGCAAAGAGAAGGTGAGAAAACGAGGAAAAGACAGAAGAGCAACATGCAGATTGTCCAGAACTTGACTGGCACGTTCCTGGACAGCTAACAGACGGAGAGACGAAGACAAGGAGGAGGAGCTGAGGGAGCACTGGAAAGTTTGGACCCTCAGGATGTTCTGTCCCCCTGCCAGCCCCAGAAGTGTGGCTGGGAGATAGCAGGCCCACGTGCTGCAGAGCACCGTGCACACAAACACACAAGCAGTTCCATTTCACTTTTAGAGACGTGTGTGGATCGCAGGAAGTCTTTATAGAAAACATGGATTCATTCAATTGACTTCATAACATAACTAATACACCGACACCAGCATTGCATCCAGCTAGCTCTGCCCAACTTTCTCCTCCACCACCTCACTGGTGATGTAGAGCAGAGGAGCTTAAGGCCATAGCCATAAGTACAGGTTTGGGCCAATTATAGGAACTCTCGTCAGTGCTGGGCTGCCTTTAGCTGCAGGCACAAGGTACAAAGACCAGCAGAGGGTCCACAGGGGTCAGTCCTGCTCCCCTCACATCTCAGCACAATGAGCAGGTCTGGGAAATGCGTCTCTGAATACTTTAGGAAATGAGCACATTTTAAAATTAAAACTTTAAATTTGTTTGTTGGGCAAGCAATAAATTACAGTAGTCACACCAACAAAAAGGGATAAATATTCTACGTTTTAATGCATTTAAAATTATTTTTCAGCTGCTCATCATGCATTGATCATGCATGCACAGTAGATATTGTGTGCCATATGACAACATGCAGCTTTGCAAAAATGTGTTTCCATTGGGAAAATGAGCCATGCAATGGAGTTTTAAGACATCATTATTCAGCAGAAGGTCTATTTTAACAAGCTTGCACCTATTCATCACTTGTTTACGGAAGAATTGGAAATAAGGAATCTTATGTATCAATGAGGTGGCCATGCTCTTACAATTTGAGTCAAATACACATTCACATTGGTGTCTAAATGCAAATGAGCAGATTCTAAACTGGATCTACCTTTAATGACTTTACTAAAGCTTAACGGGGTGGTGTTACACTTAAAGCGGGGCCTGAAACAACAGCAGTAACACCCATATTTGTCAGCTTGGAGGGAAATTTGTTGGAGAAACTGGATTAAGCATGACAGAATCTTCTTAAATGGGGGGAAAAAATCAAAGCACACTTGGAGTGTTTGCCTCATACGCATTGGCTTCAGGATGAAAGACTTGGCCAAAGTTCGCAATCTTGTGTCGACACCAGGAAGGTTTCAATTTATTATTTATTTTGTCAAATTATCTGCCTGCATGCTACCAGAACTCCTAACAGTGCTGATCTGTGTGTTTCCTACTAGAGCAAAAATCTGAAGCGTGGCCTGGAACTGTGTGTGTTGGAGAGGGAGGCAAACTTGTGGCCTGGTTGGCGAGGCGCAGCCCTTAAAGTGGATTTTGCTAGCGCACAGGATTAGCAGGAAAGCAGGGGGAGAGTTTGTATGTGTGTGCGTGAAAGAAAATATGTGTTCCTGTCTGTGTTGGTGCTCGAGGCTAGCATGTGGTGAGGAGGAGAGATTCGCACCTCTGTGCATGCTGCTGAAAACCTGCTAACTGATGCAGTTACAACTAGCAAAATGGTGAGGTAAACACATTTTTAGTGGAATGGCCCCCTCCTCTCCAAAAGATTTTTTAAAGCAAGAACAGCAAAAAACATATCCAAAATAGCACAAAGGAGCATCCTCTTTACCTCTGCAACAAGCATTCTGCATTGCTGAACTTGTTATTTAACTACAAACATACCCTAAACTTTATGAAATGGACTTAACGTAACAACAAATAGTTATTTAAACTTTGAGCTAGAGCTTTAGCATTGATCTCAGTGATTGTTGAGTTAGAAACTTGACCAGTTTCATATTTGACACCACTCTGCAGCCCCACACTTGGAGTTTTGTGGAGTGGGTAGGTGTTCTAGGGGGTGCTCTTTACTTGCTTTACAGCTGTTAGTTGTGATACTAGCCATTAGCATTTTCAGTTTGCCAATCATCAATTAAAAGCACAAGAAGAAGAAATAGAAGAAGTTTGCTTTTTCTATTAGCATCATGGCAGAGCCTGGAGGCAAAAGTAAGAGAGTAATCTCTTTGGAGATGAAGCAAAGAGCTAAACCCAGAGTGAACATCGGCACGCCTATGCTAGTTTGAGGGAGTGGATCTTTTTATGGTTTCATTTAGTATTAGTTGACTCATGTTAGTGACGTGTTAGCTAGTTGTTAGCGCTAGCTTGTTACCACAGTTGTAATTTCACTTTCAACCAGCAGGGCGGGTTAGGGAGCAGGAAACTGTCAAGTGTTGCTTAAACCTGTTGATCAAATGAAAAGCAAACTATACTTAATTGTTGTTCTTCATTAAAGAGAATTAAAACCTTTGATTTTAGAGCTTTGGCTTTTTAAAACAGTAACATGAATATTCATGGCAAAGATTTTCAATCCTTTACAAAGACAAGTTAATGTCATGGCCAGACCTCTTTCCCATAATGCATTTGGTGTTTTTAGTTGAAGAGCACACAGAGGAAGCTTTAAATCCTTGTCAAGAAGAAACACATTAGGTCTGAGCAAGATGATCATTTCGGAAACATGGTGGGAAGGCAGGTACGTGGATCCATTAATTACAATAATCACATCGTAGGTATTAGAATAATTCATTAGCTCAGATTTAGTTAAGGCTTCATTTAATAAGTCCTCGTTGGTCAGGGGGAAAAGAGACAAGGAAGATGGAGGGGGAATGAGTGGTGAGATTGAGAGAGAGATGCGGGGTACCTATTAAGCCACAAGGCCGGGATTGTCAATTTGTGTTTGAGCGTTCCACTGGGGGAACAGTCCCATCCTTTTTAAGAGATATATCATTTTATAAAAGACCAAAGGGAGCCGAACGGAGACAAAAACTGGGGGACGGAAGGATGGTTGTGAGGCAAAGAAGGGATGGAAAGAGGGAGATGCTGAGGAGGGGCGACTGGTTAGGGAATCAGTTTTGCCTACTATATTTAACTGACCCATAAATCTGTTTTTGAATTCCCCTCCATTTAAAAACAGCCAGGCGAACAGGAGAAAGGAGAAGACAAGGGAAGAAGGGAGGAATTTTCTTTTTCGCAGCAGCTGTTAAGTACCACAATCCATGCATAGCTAGTGCTACATTTATCCTAACAGTGTAATTGGTCCAGCTCCCTTGGCTGGTGGCTCAGTTCCTGGCCCTCCCTCAGGTCCCCCTGTGTGTGTGTGTGTGTGTGTGTGTGTGTGTGTGTGTGTGTGTGTGTGTGTGTCGCCCTCCCTACAGGCCTAAAATAAAGTGAAATCAACGATTACTACTGAGAATGTGAGACACACTGGGGGGCATGGCAGCAATTGGCTAGCTGTGCTAATGCTAACACAAACAATACGCACCTGCTAACAACCACACTCCAGGGCTGTGAGTGTGTATGTTTGCATATTTGTGTGTGTGTGTGTGTGTGTGTGTAGGTACTGAAATGTCGGTTGGGATTTAAGCTGTGGATTGCACCATGGGCAACAGATGAAAAGCAAAGCACACACACACACACACACACACACACACACACACACACACACTGCAGTGAGCGTCAGTGCAATTACAATGAAGAGGACAAAAGATTTGCCGACTGAAACAGCACAAGGGCTGGTTCGCTGTTTCACCTGGAGCTAAATACTTGAAACGGGGGGGGGGGGGGGTGGGGGGGTGGGGGGGGGTGCAAGAGGGAGGTTTTGGAGAGAAAGGAGGGAGTCGAGGGGAAGAAGAAAGAGAGCTGGATTTATGAGGGGAAGAAATAAGGGGCAGGATAGTGATGAGATAGAAGAGCAGGTGGTTTGAGCCACCGTAGAGCCGTTTGTTTAAATTACTAGCCAGAAAGAATAACATAAGCTAGAAATTGCGGAGAGGTAGTAAATACAATGACAAAATAAAAAGGGCAATAACGTGATAGGATATGGGGCAACAGAGGAAAATCTGCCCTCCCAAAAAACGATATACGTGGGGTAAGCATGAAGAATTGGAACAAGATGGGGGTGAGGGAGGAGAAGGAGATGGGGGCTGCATAATGAAGAGCAAGGCTAATTTAGAGAACTCCAGCTGTCTGAAGCCAGAGGGCCTGAGCTTCCAGAACATCTGAAGCACGTTAATGCTGCACTGTTACTAAAGACGAGACACCATCAAAATACTCATGCATGGTGTCGGATGCAATTGTGCAAAAGATGCAGTTTCACAAAAACGGAGGTTTTCTAGCTGAACCTGGTTTAAATTCTGACCTCGGCTTTGCATTTACACATCTATAGAAACAAGACACCCCCAAAACATGTCCTATAGTTTCATGTTTGTGTGTCCTTGGGAACATTTGACTTTGACATCAGCAATCACCAACAGTTGGTTGTGACTCTTGTGTAAGAGCATGATGATGTAACAGAATGATCGTGTTCCTGAAAAGGGTTTCCATGTCACAAAATCTGCCGTTTCTGACACGGCAATGTTGATTTCCAACCGCAACAACCTAAAAACAATAACTTGGAACAACAGGTGTCTATGGAAAAGTTCACATTTCCCATTCAAATCTTAGTTCTGACAGACTCATTGTAAAGAAAAGAATCGATATGTTTTGTTTATCTGAGATTGTAACTGGGATAACTGAGCTCAGGAACCATTTCCAAAGACCAGAATGTATTCAAATCTGATTTAATCTGGTTTACCAAACAAACAGATTGAGACGATACCACTAACACAATGAGCTGAGAAGCTAAACGTGTGAAGACTGAAGATACACATGCAAATAGTTAAAGAATATGCAAAAAATAAAATATCTACATCTTATTTGGAATATGCGACATAAGCCTCCATCAGATACAGTCATGAGAAAGGGCACATGCAGGGAGGGGGTTAGAGGAGCCAAAGAACCTTTGGAATATTTATATATGATTCATACATAGCAGGATTATGGTAAACGGTAAATGTCTGTATTTGTAGAGCGCCTTCTTAGGGATCTATAACCCCCCCAGGGCGCTTCACAAGACAATCAGTCATCCATCCATGCACACACACATTCACACACTGGTGGGGATGAGCTATAATGCATCCACAGCTGCAGTGGGGTGCACTGACGGAAGCACTGGTGCCGCCTGTCCCTCCGACCACCACCAGCAGGCAAGGCGGGTTATGACAACATGCTCGTCGCCTGCATTGTACGCTGTAGATGTAAAAGATGTCATCAACTCATCACACTTAGGCCCTGTCCACACGTAGCCGGGGATCTGCCAAAACGTAGATATTTTTCTACGTTTTGGCCTGTCATCCACATGAAAACGGAGTTTTTTCACACGAAAACGGATCTTTTTAAAAACTCCGGCCAAAGTGAAGATCTGCGTTTTCTCCGCTTTGGGTGTCTGCATGTGGACAGACAAAACCGGAGTTTTAAGGTCTGCAACGTCACTTTCCGCGACAAAAAAATGCTGACATCACGTGTGCGACCTGTGTTTACACTAGCCGACATCATGGATGCCCTCAGAGCTGCGCTCGCTTTATCAATTGGCCAAGCGCTTTTTGCTTGTTTGTTTTTGCAAGCGGAATTACTGCTCCTTGCGGAAGACCACAGACGAAGGACGAGGTTAAGAACGGGGGAAGTACTGCCGCCTACAGGTCTGGCATGTCCTTAACAACGTATTTATCCGGGTACGTGTGGACAGTTTTTTTTAAACGAGGTGGTGTGGATGCAAGTTTTTGGAGGGTCGGATATTCGTTTAAAAAAAAAAAACCCGGCTACGTGTGGACTAGGCCTTATTTCCCAGGCACACTTAGTCATCAGTTCACTAGAGAAAAGTGTTGCTAACTGCCGCTTGTGGTCTTCAACGTATTGTCAGTCGTGTTTAAGGCAATGAGCAGAACCCAACTGGCTGAAATTTTGGAGGAAAATTCTTTTCCTCTGAGGCTACGCTGCAGTAATGGTTTGAAACACAGCTGGATTAGAGCCGCTCATGTTTACGACCAATAAGGTTTCCCATCTGCAAATTAAAAAAAAAAAAAGCCAAGTATATTTTGTTGCCCTCTTTCATTTGGTTAACCTCAAGTCTTTATGGTCACCAAGGGTTGGCTTGGGGTGACGGCATTTGACTCGAGAGCAGAGCCAGAGCGAAATGCTGACTAATCTGTAACATCTGGCGCGTTTTACGAGAGAGTGGGAGAAAACAATGATGCCAGGTTGGCAGGTGGAGAAGTGAGGAGCAGTCGACATTAAATTTATACAACCACACACATGCACACACAAGTAGTGACTAGACTTCCCATTGCCAGGGTGTGGTGAGAAGAGATGCCAAGCCGCTTGTCCCAGAACGTTCACAAACAAACATTCAGGTCCTCGTCTCATTAGGTCCTTGTTTTACAGCCACATATAAACACAGGAAGGACCGTATCCTCACTGGATACGGTCCTTCCTGCACAAACATACGATTAGAACACCAGCTTGCTTTTTACTAAACATCCCATTGATCATCCAACACGTAACACACCTTCTTGTGAGCTGCCAGCACATACTCATAATAAACTTAATCACCAGATTGTGTCAGACTTAAAGTGACAATTATTTCTGGGACTGAAAGTTACCAGAAAGGTTCCAAAGCTAATAAATGTTAGTATATTAATCCTTCACATGCGACTGGGAGTGCACTTCCAAAGTAGGTACCCTTTATCTTCACCAAATACAAATTGCACCAATAATCGCCTGAAAAATAAAACCGCCGTGCCACACAACACAACACAGGAGTGGGAAAACACAAGCAGCACACACAAACACTGTTTACTACGTGTTTCTTAGCTTTTACCATGTAGCAATCACCCGTTTGGCACACACCAGGGCGAGAGCAACAGCAATAAATTGGATTTCCCAAGGATGATGGTGTGATGAAAGATGGTGTGTTTTTCTCATCTACCGCCAGTGCTGTTAGAGCAAGGCGAGATTAAATAAAACCTTGCCCAAGTTTCAATAAATGCATTATAACAATTGCATTTCCTTGACAAAGATTTAGGGACTGGTGTGATGCGATTGGATTACTGGGGAACATTGAGCTTTTTTAATGCTGTTTTTGCCCTGCCTTAAGTTGAACGTACACCTCCAGTTGAATAAGTTTAACGGATTTCTCTCCTCTCAACATGTGGTTGGAGACTTTGATGATGATGATAGAGGAGAAGGGGGGCGCTCATTCCTTTCATTTCTCAGCCTTTATGCAATGGAGAAAATAAACGTTTAGACCTTCTGCTTTTTCACCACAGCTGGAAATGTCTTCATTTACTACCAGTGATAAACGCTGCACGATTGCCTTAATAATTCCCGTTTGTGGTTGACTGCAAATAGCAGCAACTTAAACAGCTGATAAGAGCGTTTCCACACCTTTATTTGATTACTTCTAATTGCCTGCAGAATTAGAAATCTGTAGTGTTTTGCAGTATTTTTTTGCAGTTGGACATAATTTCACCAAAAACCCAACAGGTATAAATTCAGATTGTTTGAACAGTGCAACCAAACTAATTGCATGATCAACTCACCATGCTTCGGATTTAGAGTCACGGCAAACCTAACTGCACAGAGACTCATGCTTGAGTAACCTCTCAGTTAATGTGATGAGCAGCAAACCAACACAAGAGACTTCACAAAAGGCTTTGTGTGTAGTCTACCGTAATGGGAAAAATGCACACATGCTCATTTTGATTTAAGATTAGTCATTACCTTTCATGTTTGATTTGTCAGGAGCCTTATAAACATACCAAAGTATGATCCAAGTCTACTGATCTGTGATTCTGGCAGGCAGGGGCAGGCTGGTTTGTGAAAACACATGTTTTTTCCTCTCCTTCACTTTACGCCACTCCATACACTCACAGTTACACATCTTTATGGGCAACAACGTCTGGAAGAAAGAAAACAGACTATCCAGCTAATCATCGTCACATTGCATTATGACATGAAGATTAGCCTTACGACATAAACTTTCACATAAAGAACATTGAACTTTCTCAGAGAAGAGGTCCAGCAAAGACAATATGTCTAAGCTTGAAGCTGAATGCACGAGACACTCAGTGAGTTTTTTGTACACATCTAAGCTGATCAAAGTAACTGGAAGCCTTTAGTTTACATGAACATTAGACAACCTAACTCTTAAACGAAGTTCATTCCCCTCCGACACAATAGGTGGCGACCTACACCCTTTCATGTCTGTATTTTTCCAGTTAGCTTATAACAACACAGATAGCAAACAAACGCTGGCGGGAATGAAGCAGACAGAATATGAACAATGGCCGAAGGAATGGACGACAATAATGCCGCTGCACAGCTTATTTGGTACGTACTGCACTGTTTAATGGTGTTACACCATGCTATGCTATGCTATGCTACACACGTAACTTTTGGACAATTATATCAGAAGACCACTTCTGCAGTTTTGTCACATCTGCATCCATCCATCTTTCTGTTCTCTATGTCTTTTACAACTGTACATACTTTGTTTTGCTCGTAAATAAAACTGGAGCAAATGAGCAACAATTTGAAGATATTTAAAATTCTTGTGACTCAGTGGTGAAAAATTATTTGTTTCTTTCAACTTCTTGCAGGTTAATGTTCTAAAATCTGGATTTCCTCTGAAAACATTAGAGACGCATCACATTCCTGAACTTAATTTATAAGGGTTCTTCATAACTTTATTGGCTTTGTTTCATGCTTAAAAAACAAGCAGATTTAGCTCAAACTGTGAAACTTAAACTTAACCGGTACACCACAGGGATGTGTCCTAAGCCCCTTCTTGTTTCCACATGATAACTCTGCACGTTATTCTGATTATCTTCGTGTAAAGATCCAGATGCTGCTGCTGTTTTTTGGTCACCAACAACAGAGTCTATGAATTGGATAGAGGAGGATGCTGATTGGTGTACAGAAAATAAACCAAAAATCTATGTGGCAAATATATACATTTTTTTCATCGTTACTACCAGAAATGTTGCCCACACAGTCAACGATAGAATAAAAAAAATCCATGTAGTTTTAAGTTTGAAACAAGAAGAAAAAGAAGGCAATAGAATGCTGTTATGATTATTTCAACAGGCAAATATGTGACTTTATTGAATGTCATAAAAAGTGACATTGAGTAATGGCAAAACATGCAACAATACGCCACTGTTGAAAAAGCTGCTATGTCTAATCATTCCCTCCTAAAGTGACATGCGGGTTCTTCGGCGCTAAATAAAAATAGAATGCTGAACTCTATAATAATGAGCTGAAATTGTTTTATTAATGTTTTCCCATCTTTTTTTTCCCTTTTTTCTTCTCGTCGTTGGAGGCATCCTGCATTCTGCTCAACGTATAGCTCACAGTTCCTCCCCCGCTTGCACTCTCTCCTTGGAGGGAAAGTCAAAAGGTTTTCATTTATCTCAGACTGAAGACGAAGCACAAAACATGACTCCCCCGAGAGACCCACAAGGAAACTGCGAACACCTTGCCCCAAATATCTGATCTTGCAGGAGCAGAAAATAGCATGCATGCATTTGTTTGCTGGGACGAAGATTTCCCCCATTCCCCAGACGATGGGTTGTCATTGAACATTTGGCTGCTGCGCGTTAGGAATATAAAAATACATTTGGATTTTTATAGAGGAAAAGACAAAAAAATGAGAAGCATGCATCTCGAGAGGAAAAGATAATTGTATTGATTTGTTGAGGATGTGGAACGGTTAAAAAAGGGGATGTTGGGGAATGTTTCGAGCTCTGAGGTTCTGAGTAAATTATGCCAACATGCATGTGTGTCTGGGGTGCATCGGCCTGCCTTGTGCTGTATTGAGCAGATTTTATCAATGCAGTGCTCCAGATACAATGAGTGATTATTGGGCTTGCGGGATGTGACTTTGAACGGGTTGAAGGTATAAATGAAAGATAAAAAACAGTTTTAAACTCCTTCAGAAGTGAATTTTTTACAAACATACCCGCAAAGTGGATTTCTTAAAACTAATATGTTGCATTTTCATTGGCGATGCTAAAAGTGGCTTTTGATCTCAGAACACCCCCAACTACGATCCCCAGGCAAACTTTGCAAGCCTCTTTTAAAATGGACACTTTGTGCATCCGACGGAAATGTTTTTATTACTCTAATTAAGTGGTGCAATACTCTTTTTTTAACAGACATCGTAATACATGAAAATGTTGCAGAGATTCGAACCCCTCCTTATTCCACTTTTGGAGGTGGGCTTTCAGGGAGGCTGGGTCGGCTCAGGGGTCCAGACCTCTTCATGAGGACAATGACCTACAGAGGAAAGGGGGAGAAATAAGACCTTCAAAGGGAGGTTAATGGGAGGGACAGTCATGACCCACAACCACAGCTCACTCATTCTCAGCCAATGGGTACAACACAAGGTGTGTGAAGCTAAAACTCAAAGGTTGGAACGTTGAACATGATTGGACAAGGTGTAAATATCTCTAAAGGCCATGCAAATAAATCTATTCCTGTTTCAGATTTTTCGGCTACATAACAACACACAGAAAGTTTCTATCCGGTTGTCAGCACTGGTCTCTTGGCTACAGGGCTTGTGGGATACCCCTGCTATACTTGGCAGTCATTTCTGACAAGCTGGAGGAAAAAATAGGAAAAAAAGCATGCTTTGAATTTGTGCGGGCATGTCTGTTCTGAGTCACTCTGTGAGTTTTGTTTTTATGTGTGTGTTTGCACATTTGTCTGCAGCTGAGGCACGGTGCATTGTTTCTACGTGAGTGTGTGTTGCGTGTGGGATGACTTGTGTTTGCATGTGGCCATTTTCACATGCAAGTAGATTGCGGGAGTCAAAAATAGACGTGGAATTAAAAAGAAAAAGAAGTTAAACAACAACTATGTGAGGGAATGGCAGTAAAGTGAAACATGAGAAAATTTAGAATAAAAACTGCTGGAAATTCATGATAAAATCATCTCATTTAGTCAGAGAACAGATTTTATGCTTGCAGCAGAAACGTTTTTGTGTGGGACTACTTAATGTTAGATCAAAATGAAAAACGCATCCAAGGCTTTGTATCAGCAACTTGTGACGGAATAAAAATACCTACAGATTTCTTTAAGCATTGCTGTAATTTTAAGCGAGCTAAATAGCCTGAGAGGAGGAACAGGAAGTTTATTCAGATGCAGCCACCAAATTCAAGTGCTAATTTTTGTGTTTGAATCAGTAAAATTCTTTCAACATTTCTCAAAATTGGTTAAGCAAATGCAAACACTGACTGAGGAGAGAACTCTATCTACAGATAGACCCACATGCAACTTTTATCTTTTACAGCCTCCTGTCTGGACTCTCAGGTCACCTGTTATTACCTCCACTCCTGCCCTTGATATTGTTGTTAGTGTTTTACTCGTTTAGGTACACTTTATATTTCCAAACAAAAGCATGTTGGAAAAATAAAGCTCACAAGAAAAGTCAGACTGGTGTGATCAGATAGTTTTATCTTGAATATCAAAAAGTCAAAGAAAGAATAGGTTTACTTGAAGATCTGTACCAAATTATAAAGTTGTTGATATTTGGGCCTAATGAGACATCAGACTTGTCAGGACTTTATTTTATTTAATATTTTAGTGATCCAAACCAAACTAATAATGTTAATTTTAATCACATTTTACCATCTTTCATATGCCACACAAGTCAGTTTACTGTCTATGAGGGATGAGCTGAAATGGCTTAAAATAAAGAAAACAACTTTCCTTCTGACAAGAACAGATTTTATGTGGTTTCTAAAGAAACTCATTTATTGATAGTTTTGGGGCAGCAGTAGCTCAACAGGTTGAGCGGGTTGTCCAGTAATCTGAGGGTTGCAGGTTCGATCCCGGCTCCGGACAGAGAACTCTGCTGTTGTGTCCTTGGGCAAGACACTTAACCCACGTTGCCTGCTGGTGGTGGTCGGAGGGACCGGTGGCGCCTGTGCTCGGCAGCCTCGCCTCTGTCAGTGCGCCCCATGGCAGCTGTGGCTACATCGTAGCTCATCACCATCAGTGTGTGAATGGATGAATGATACACTGTAATGTAAAGCGCTTTGGAGTCCTTACTCTGAGAGGCGCTATACAAGTGCGGATCGTTTATCGTTTTTCATTTTAATCAAATAAAAGGATTTAAAAGCTCTTATTATATATGTGTATTAAATTGTAAGCTAATGTTTCTTGTATAGTATAAATGTTTAAAGAGTAAGTTCACTGGGAAACCATTGTGTACTTGTTATTTTTGAAATACTCTGAGTTTCACATGCAGGATTAATAGATGGGGAAACACTCAGGGTCAGAAAAAGCCACATGGATCTACGTCACGCTGGACATCTACTTTCATGGACTCCAGTTGGGTGATCTTAGCTCACAGCGGGGAAGGCTGTTGCTTATTTAGCGAATAAAATACAGCACAGCACGCCTCATCTGGTAGAAGCTAACCATTAGCATTAGCAACTCCACAACATGGCAGAACTCCTTCAGGCTTGAGTTTTTTATGGAGGTAAAACGTAAACATTGCAGAGCGAATGGAGGCGGTGGAAGCCTTGTTGTGCTGATTCCGAATCCTGTCAGTTTCTGCTCCTCACTCCTCCGACGAACTTCCTAAAACAGGAGCGCCAGAGCTTTTTCTCCACAAAGAACGACTTACAAGTAATCCATTCAAGAGAGAACACAGCAGATGTACTGAAAAAAGAGTGAATGAGAGCATTAAGAGGGAAATGACATCCTCATTTACCATCAGAAATGAGGTGTTTGCTGACGTTTTAGAAGTACATGTCAGTGTTTTATAATTCTCTTTATATTAATGATCCTGATGATAATAATCCAGATTCTGATTGCTTAAATAAAACTATTGTCACTGTTGCTATTTTTTCACTCTCATGTTAACCGTTTCTTTTTATTTTTTATCAAATCACACCGAGGATGCAAAGAGAAGAGACTTACCACCTATTTGTCAGAAGGCCTACAGGTAATCAGCTGAGAAAACAGAAAAGAGCGAGGGCATGCAAGCTCAGAAAAGACGTGATTAGAAATGCCCACGCACCTGAGAGCTTCAGCCCAGCTCTGGTTGTTATCTACGATACCGTTTCTGAGTAAAAATCATCAAACAGTCCTACACCCTGCTGTCCTTTGACGAAACAGGTAAGTCTGAAAATCTCAAGTTTTTTTAATGACTGTAGCTAACGCCGCGCTCACACCTCTCTTTGTCTTGTCTGAGCAACCCGCCTAATCACAGCTGACAGTCAGCTTTGCTCTTTTATTGGCTCTGCGTCACTTACAATCAGTGACAGTGAAGTCAGGCAGCAGGGAGGGCCTGTGTGAACTCAACACCCACTCACATCCAGACCCAAAGCCATGCAAACACAAACAAAACCCTTCATTGATTAAACACACATGCAACTTTTTTTCTTGCACAGAGAGCATGTTTGCTCTAATGTGCATGCTGATGAACTTGCAAAGCATCCGTAGGAGTCCATGTTGGTGCAAACGAACATGCTGGGTTAGGAAATAATGCCTCGGCAGAGCTGTATGTGGGTCAGGCCCATGCAAAGCTGTATTGATTTTTTTGGCTCTGTGTCTGCGTGTGACCCCATGTTGAATATACTGAGTGTTAATACAAGCAGCATTTCTAGCCTTCCCTCATCGTTGTCCCCCGAATTGGTAGACAGTGGACTTGTTTGATAAAGAGGCAGACTGACATCCGAATGAGCAATTTGTGAGCGACCGGGACGGGGGTGGGAAGGGTGGGTCAGGAATTTGCTTCACTCCCTTTAAAGAATGTAGCATCACCCATATGTCCGTCCGCCCTGCTGCAAACGCGATGGAGTGGAAGAGCTGGGATGTGAGAGTGCTCTCTCTTTTTTCCCTTCCTGTCTCTATGTCCAGTCCTACACAGGGCTGACGAGCCTTTCTGTGCACTCTGGATGCAGAGCTCATGCCTAATGCTGTTTTGTCCGTTGCATTAAACCATGGAGTTGCCATTTAGGCCACTATGTAGGCCACAGCAGAGGCAGAGAAGTGCTTCAAACCAGCGCCATCCTTAGCTGATGTCACAACAGGGCACAGAAATGATACGTCAAACGGGTTAAACCTTAAAATTGACCCAAATATGAAAATCCACACACCTCCCATTTGTTAAGACGAGTTTTACTCTTTATTCACTTTTGATGGAGTCCTTATTAATCTCCTTATCTGCAGGCTTGCGTTTCATATTTACCACAGCTGACCTTTTGACCCTAGCCACTGGCTAACATCTAATGTAGGAGCAGAATTGGCTAATTTGTGGAATGGCAGAATTTGGGGGTAAAGACCACTTAGAGCTAATGGCTGGCTCATCTGAAAATAAGTGTCGTGCCTACGGGTGAGCGAGCACAGCGATGCCACCCTACATGGAGGTGTACCGTACTTGCAGGACTGGACCACGCCAATGAAGTTAGGCACCCATCCCTCGCTCATCAATCTGAATATGTAAGACTTTCACGGCTTTCATTAACTGGCCATTTGTTATCCGTGTGTGCTTTAGGCTTTTTCTCAATTACAGCCATTTATGGTTTCTGTACTAATGACATTAAACTCCAGTTAGTTACCTGTGAGGTGTGTTCTACTGTAAATTAATTTGGAAGTTTCTGTCTCACTTCCTTTTCATGGGCTTGTAATGGGCCGTGCCCCGTTCTTGTGCAACACAACCAGAGGGCTGAAAGAATTTAGAGCCGGGATAGTGACCTCACTCCCAAGAGTGTGGAGCGGTTTCAATTAACAGGTAGATGGTTCATCATTTATGATAAATGATGTCATACCACGCTGATGTACTGAGACAAGCAGGTAGTTGCAGGAAGAAATTGAATTTAGCAGCTCATTTGCTGGATTTATGGCATTATATCAGTCTCTAGACGTTTGGGGTTTGGGGTTATTCTGTGTTTCTGTAATGTGGAATAGGACACCAACAATTCAGATAAGCAAGCCCTCCAAAAACCAATGCCTTTTGGAATAACTGGACCTAAATTACATAAACATCACAAAATGTTAAAACTGAAATGACAATGCCTTGAAAAAAGTAAAAAATAACAGCGAAACAAGAAGTTTTTATTTATTTTTATTTATTTTCGTGTCCTGTCTGGCTGTGAAGCAAACATAATTGATGTCTGAATGCTGGTAACAAGCCTTACAGATTTACTCTCAGGTGGAGCATCAAAGCTTCTGCTTTTAATACCACTCCTGATACTTAAAACTTTATTGTTATTGTTTTTGGATGCTTTGTAATTCCGACCAGACACAGAGACAGAGGTGAAAGAGAAAGGAAGAGACGGGGGGGGGGGGGGGGGGGGGGGGGGGGGGGCAAAAATAAACAATAATGAACAAGAGTCTGCTTCTAGACCTGCAGAAAGAGAGAAGAAAAAAAAACAACAACAAAAAAACAGAAACAAAAAACAAGGATAAGAAGTTTATATGAATATGAATAATCACTAAGGTAGCTAATTAGCTCCTTTAGCTTCTTCCCTCCATTTTCTGTGATTTGTGTGTCGGATGTTTGGCTGTCTGTGTTACCTTCAGCATATTTAGCCAGCCCTTCATTTGCACTCGTCGTTTAGGCTAACAGCTTATTCAGCCTGTTTATGGATGGCCCCTCAGAGCTAAATTAATAGACGAGGCTTTGGGGACCAGAGAGGAAAGTCATAAGCAAGACTGTAATGCTCATTTGCAACGTAGAGGCTAATTACCAATTTGCTACTCTCCAATCTTGTTTCATAATATGTTCACCACTCCACTTCTTTTGTGTTTTAGTGCCTGGAAGCCATAAATGACTTTTATACAGGAGGGAATGCGTGCTTCTGTCTTCTTTAAAACTTCATGTGCTAAAGATGGTGCGCTCTTAGCTTAGCACCACACAGGCTCTAGCTCATGAGAGGAGGGAGCTGGCATTGCCTTCATCCTTGAGAAGATTAGATTTTTGCTTAGAAATTACAATTCACGGAGAAATAGTGTTTTATTTTTAAGAACATAAAGGATGGACATGTTTCACGGGGTACTCTGATCATGCAGTAAAGGGTAGTGATGGGAGTTACGGCACTTTTTAGCGAGGCGGTTCTTTTGGCTCAGCTCATCAAAAAAGAGCCGGCTCTTTCGGCTCCCAAGTGGCTCCTCAGATATTCTGTTGCGTAAAGTATATTTATCATCAAAAAGAATGCAAAACTATATGTAAAATGATTTACTCGTGTAAAAATGCAATATATCAAATATTTATCATTTATATGGATTCAGTAACTGAACACTTTAAGAAATCTCAACTTTCCGACTGCTGACGCTCATTTTCTCACTGTATTCGTCGCAGTCTCCTCTCGCTCGCTCGCCTTTTTCCACCTCCTCATTCCCTCTCGTCTCCCTCCACCCGCATGTGCTCTGCTGTGTGTCTGAGTCTGATCCTCCCTCTTCCCCGCCCCTACTGCTATGTGTGTGGACAGTCTGGACACGCAGTTACGTATGTTCACCAATCACCTGTGGCTTTCACCAAAGCAAGGGCGGGGGTTACGGCTCCCAATGATGAGCCGGCTCCTGTCATTCACTTCATAGAGCCGGTTCGTTCGTGACCGACACATCACTAGTAAAGGGAGCTCCACAATCGTGTTCCTGGGAGGGGGTAAAACACACTGGCTCAGTCCTCGGTCCGATTGTGTCCCTTTCATCGACATATAAATATTGGACAATGGGTTTCCATAGACTCCAATAACACATTTTTGAAGAAAAATGGGAGGTGGCCACCACCACCATTTTGACCGTGTCACAGGTTCCTTCAAGCCCAGACAATTCCACAAAAGGGAAGAGAGGTGGAGCTGAGGGTGGGGCTGTAAGGCTGAGATCAACTGACGACACCCGGTCGAACTAGCTACAAGCTAACCTGAAACTAACCCAAAGCCAACGCGGAGGTGGGAGCTAAACTAACGGAGGTAGCAACCTAGCTACTACCGGAGTTAACTGTGAACAACACCAGAGCTTTTGAGTCAGAGATACACCGGGCTGACCGCTGGGTAAAACCGGGTGGAACACAGAGGTCTCCCGAAAGCTCCACAAGCCGGCAGCCGCACAGCAAACAAGAAGAAGAAGAAAATATCATTTCTATAGCGCCTCTCAAGATAAAGCGCCGCTGCGATCTGAGATGCACAGAGCTGCCGCTGGGGAGAACCGGGTGGAAAGGTTTCCATCCCAGAGCTCCACAAGCCGGCAGCCCGCGCAGCAGACAGAACCCGCGATCAGACAGAGATGGGCCGAGCTGCGGGGAGCGGAGAACGGGTGGAAAACATCGGTCTCCCGAGAGCTCCACAAGCCGATAGTGGGAACCCAGCCCCACCAACATGTTCTATTTCAACCCATTTTCCAAAGTGCAGCATTATGTTAAATGCACTGGGTTTTACCCTATTACATTTAAATTTCATGGTTAAACAGTACATGTTAAAATCTAAGCTCAGCTCAGCAGTGACCTAAAATACATAAATATAATTTTACTTACAGAAAAAAATGAAGTGGAGACTCCTTGGACGCTCTATTAGTGCAATTAATGCCACAGCAAGTCATTTTGTCCAACAATTGCACAAATAATATCCAAACAAGAATACACAAACACAGAGACTCAAAATCCCGGAACAGTTTCCAGGCCAGACCGAGGCTCTACTGAGGCCTTTCCACGGAGCTAGCTCTGTGGTCACGTGGGTCTGATGCTCATTAATGATACAGAATTTTAGGCTTTTAATACACTTAAACAGAAGAGTGAGAAAAAAATTCACCCCCCTCAGAGTTGTCATGAGTGTAAACTAGATCATTTAAACCAAAAACATGTTTTGG
The DNA here is from genome assembly GCF_043380555.1 of Nothobranchius furzeri. Taxonomy (NCBI): domain Eukaryota; kingdom Metazoa; phylum Chordata; class Actinopteri; order Cyprinodontiformes; family Nothobranchiidae; genus Nothobranchius; species Nothobranchius furzeri. The sequence goes on from NC_091747.1 coordinate 57,812,832, forward strand.
AACCAGGCTGTAAACATGTTTATTTCTGCTGTGAAATTGGTATTTTTAACATGGGAGTCGATGAGGATTTGCTCGCTTCTGACACCAGCCCCTAGTGGATGAGGGTGGAACTACAATTTATTTTACTTCTGGGATTGCTTCAATTTTTCACCCGCATTGGCTTGGTCCCTTTTCAGGCCTTCGCTAAAACGTCATGATGCATCACGACCGTTTCAGCAGTGAGAGACGTCACTGATTAGCATCAAAAATCTTCCACAGGTATTTATAACATTAAAAGTATATTTCCTCAAAGTATGCAGCAATTTAATCCATTAGGGGGACTGTGTTCAACGTCCAGAAGAAGTGCAGCGTTGAGGGTTTCCGCCACACTTTTCAGTGTTGGGAGTTTCAAAACTGAAGAAGCAGCATCAACACTTATTTTATTTTCTTTCAGATCCACATCACCAGCAACGTTTCCAGTTTTCCAAATGCAGTGTAAGCATAATTTTGTTTGGCAACGTCTGGCATCTGCTACTGAGTTACAACCAATCAGCACGAGTTAACCACGAGTTCTGCCCAGCAATTGTACCCCAGTTCAGACACTCGGTCCCTGAAAAGGCTCAAGAAACGGGTCCTTCAGACACGCACTTACCGTGAAGGTCCAGCGAAGCTCCTCAGATGTTCCGATTGTGGAAACGGGCATCATGTGGCTCTGTGGAGAAAGGGTCTGAGTTTCACAAACTTGTTTAATTTGCAAAGTAAATGTCAGAAATTCTAAAACGTAAACATGTTTCTACTACAGGTGCATAGTTGTGAAGTTAGATGAAAATTTCTTAGCAAGTGCTTTGTTTTTAAAATGAGAGGTAAGTGACCGGTCGTCTCAACAGCACCAAGACATCTATGCTGCACATCAGTGAAACTAAGCTGAGCCGTTACGTAACAGCAGGAAGCTAACGAAACGAACGAGTATCGCTGAGCCACTCTGACAGCATACCTCAGCAGCTAGCTTGTGCCTTTCATGTATACTTTTCATCTCCGGTTAAACAAAGTTCACACAAAACCCATTAATGCCGCTCATCTCACAGCAAACCGACAAAAGGAGATGATTATCTCGCTTTACAGACTGCATAAAACATCTAGCATGCATGATCTGCAGCTCTGAACCCTGAAAATCTGAGTGCAAACAAATGATGTGTCAGAATTTCTGTCGTGGGAGATTAAAAACTTGGTTTTCCAGCCAGAAGGATTAACTAAAATTTACTTTACATTATAAGCTTTCCCTTTCTTATAACAACACAAAACCCTGGTGAGAGCTTCCATTTTTATCATGAATGAGCTGCTTAACTAGCAAAGAAACTAAATTCAGCAGGTTAAATACTTTATCCTCAGATAATAAAAACACACCACCCTTGTTTGTTGTGAAATATTTCTCACAATCTACGTTATAATACTCTTTACTTAAATTAACTCAGGAGTGAGTTTTGCAGCTCAGTTCACACGGAAGTGATCATAACTTGAAAGAGGAGTCAGCCTGTTTCCTTTTGTGTGCAGTCGTCTTTATTATTTGCACACTGACATGGAAAATGTACATACGAGACAGAAAGTGTTGGGCAAGTTACTTCAAAACTGTAATGCATTATTTATTACTTGTTACCCTCATTTTAAAGTAATTCATTACATTACAATATTACTGATTTTAAAATGTAAGACATTACACTACTTTTGCATTACTTTAAGTTACTTTCACCAAAACAACTTCAATATGAATCTGGTAATCTGACACTCAGTGAGCTCATGATATATATGTGGAAGGTGATGTGGTGTCTGAGCTAGGATTGCTTTTAAAAACAGTCAGATATAATAACAGGGCTTTAAAATGATTGTTTATTAAATAAAAGCAACAACAATCTGTACTCTCAGCACGCTGCCATCTTATATCAACTGAGCAGGGAGTGGGGTGGTGGGGGCTCCAAGCCTATATTTGCCTTGGTCCCCAAATGCCTTGATACGGCCCTGGATGTGGGACTGACTTCTGGGGTGATCTGATTCTATCACATGTATAAATATTAAATGCTTATATATTATTGCTTTTCACTGGTAAAAATGTGTATTGGGGATAAATCTGTCTACTTTTTTTCTTTTCAAGCTCTTTGTTTTGTTTTCTTGATCTTATTTGAATAATTTCCTGCATGCTGCATGTTTTCTCTGTCTTCCAGAAAAACTGTTTCCTAGATTTTCTACTTTCTAAATAATCAGCCAAAGGGATCTACCGAACGCAAAAAAAAAAAACAAAAAAAACAAAACAAATAAAGCTTAATATGTGCTGCGCTCCAGCAGCAATGAGTTGAAATCACCGGGGCACAGATTATGAACTCAGCTGAAAAGTACATGAAGTACCAGAGAATATGGGCTGATATACACAATCGCAAACAAATTATTTTGTTTTGGTGGAGCGATTTTGTGAATATAACAGCGGCCGCGCGCAGGACGCTACTGGAGTATTTGAGCCAATACCGCTTCATCCTCTCTGCTCATAGAATGCCCGCAAAGCTGAGTCCATAAATGACGTCATATATGTGGATACTGGATCTTTTTTCAGGCTTCCTGCAATTTGAATTTTTAGGAAACCCACATCTTGATTCTGGGTTTAAAAATGCGTTGTAATTACCGCGCTACTGACAATTGTACCGAGTAAATATTACCATTTTCTTTCCCTGTAATTCCTTACATTACCACATTACAGCGAAAAGCAATGCATTACAGTAAATAATTACTTTTGTACAGCATTACTCCCAACACTGGAGACAGAAAGTGTGAAAGGTCATGAAAACTGTGTTGTAACACAAGGAATCTGCTTATATCGCTGAAAGTCAAAAATCAAAATGGGTGAAATTTTCTTTAAAGGTGTGGAACACTGAAAAAAACATTTTTCTTTTTTCTGATCAGTTTGTAAAGCAGGCTGAACATGAAAAGTTCTCATACACCTATCTCCTGCCATATCTTCTGATAGAAAATAGACGGTGAAACTCTGGGATTAGAAAATCCTCACAAATCTTGACCCGTGAGCATCCAGGAAACAGAGGAGAACATCTCCGCTAGTTGAAGCTAGTAGATCTCCTCCAGGCGTGTGTTATTTGTGAGGAAAAAAAAACATCAATGCTGCAGAGCAGAGTCAGTGGTAGAGTTGTGTAGCTGTTATCCAGTCAGAGGTGAGATGTCCAAATATCAGGAAATAAGACTCCAAATCCTGCCGTCTGAAGCAAAGCTGTGATGTGGCTCACTGCTAGCTCCTGGAAACGGGGCACCGGTATGTTTCTTCCCTCGAGAATGACTTCAAGACATTCATTCCTCCTAGAGACCACTGTAAAGGGACTCATTAAATGAGTGCTCAACACCTTTAAATCACTGTCAGATTGAGTTAGATAGTTGGTGAAGTTTTGAAATAAAATAAATGTTGAAGACATCTCAAAATAAGTCCACTCACTAACTAGAAGGTTAGTGCTAATCTGACCATCTCCCGCCTACCTCATGAGCTCATTAGCAACAGTTTTGCTAACGTGGGATTAAAACAAGTAGCAAAGTATGAAATAAGTCCACAAAACACTGTTTAGCTTCCTGGGATGTGGTTGAAACTTGACTTTCTGGTGGCTCTAACGTTTAACTCGCTGTGTTTTACAACTTGTAATAAATGTAGCTGTAATTCAGCCACAAAGTTGATCATTTAGATTTTTTATTTAACAGAAAATAAGGGTACAAAAGTAAATGTAGCTGTAAAACAGCGTTTAACTTTTATGTTTGAGTGTGAGAAGAGTGTCAGAGCTGCAGGTCGAACTGTAGCTTGACAAAGCCAGCTATTTTTAAATTCTTATACTGTTAAATGAAAAAGAATCTATTTAAGTAATAATGGAAATGGCTAGCCCACATTCGTTAGTTAATTATCCTTAATTATATTTTCCTGCTTTAGCAGCGGCTAAACTATTCCTCTGATGTCGTCGAGCTGAGTTATCGTCAAACAGAAAGAGTTCCAGTTGCTGCAGCTCTCGCTGACGCGCCCGCATCTATGTAGGTGTAAAACAAACAACATCTATGTATTTTGAAAATTAACATAATGTTTGTGATAAAGATTTGACTGAGACATGTTCATTTTATTTTATTGAATTATTCAATTTTTATGTATTTATTGTGTTGTATTTACTGTAGAATTGGGTCATTTTAACCCAAGCTTTAGTAATTTAATAACCCAGAAGTTGGGTTTTATTTTTAACCCAGTTTTGGGTAGTCCTAACTATACAGTTGGGCCATTTTAACCCATTGATTGGGTAGAAAGCATAACCCAATAAGCTGGGTCAAAATCATAACCCAACCCTGCTTGGTTAAAATAAGCCAGCACTGGGTCGGTCCCTTTTTGACCCAGCACCTGGGTTACAAAACAACCCAAATTGGGTTATTTTTAACCCAGCAGTTTTAAGTGTGTATAGAAATGCTGAAATGCACCACATCTACTCAGCTCAGCAGTGATGAAAGCATCGATAAATACAGTTTCACCCTGTTTAACTTTCACATCTAAAGTGCCCTTGCGTTGCCTGCGCGTTAATCAGTGCATACGCACAGTAGTAAACCGAGTGTTGAATCATTAACTGTAGGAAATGGATCATTAAAAGTTCAAAAGAGATCCAGGTTAAACTCACAGAGTGAACATTATACCCTTTAAAAACTTAAAAGGCTGGAAGCAGAGGACACAAAGTCTATGAATAGTCCAATGAGTCTGCTGCTGCCTGGAGGGTTAGTGTTGCGTGTCCACTGAAGACAAGCTGGATGGAGTTGGTCAATGGACATTTACATTTCAAACAGTCCCTGAGACATTTAAAGCTAAAGCAGCTTCAGAGTCTGAGAGCAGCAGCGGGTAAAGAAAATAATAAGTTTACAGAGGACAAACTGTTTCCTGGCATGTTTATCCTCAGGAGCTTTAGACGCAATCTTTTATTTTGTTTTTGAAGAATTTGCAGATGTTATTGTGCAACGTGAGATGGAAAAGGTTTTAGAAATTCTTGTTTTTTTCCACTATGACAGTAAAATAATCAGAAATTATCATTAGACCAAATTTATCAAAAAAACCAACAACTATATTTCTGCACATAGCATTGATGAAAGGTGCATGGGGCTCCTTATATAAACAAAATCAAACAATGAAATTGTAGCCATAGTGTTCGAATCGGAGAGATACCAATATGCACAATTTCAGTTTAAGGTAAATAATCTGTTACCCAAATTTCACCTCAGTAACAACAAAACTGACTTTTTCTGCATTTATGTTTCTGTGCAGTAAGCCTGATCAGCCATGGCAGCCATCTTGAATCTTGTTGGGCTTCATTAAAGGTCCACCTGGAAGTTTAGGATAAAACCAGAGGTGTAGCTCCACAGTTAATCCCAAAGTTTAAAACAAAGGTCTGATGCAACAGGACTCCAGTCCCCTGCTGCAGGTTTATGCTCTGAAACACCTGACAGGATGTTAACAGAAGGTGAGATAGACCAAAGAAATAACCCAAACATGTAAAACTATTAGACTCTCAACTACAAAACATCATATCAGTAAAACAGACTGAATTGAAGTCATTTTTGCATTTTCTCTGGTTCGTTGACTGTGGCAGCCATCTTTAATTGGGTAGATTTCAAAAGGAAATCAGCTGCAGACGTACATTCATAAGGTCTGAGAGCTAAAGTGGACACTGTTGGACTTTATGACCAAATTAGGAATAAAGATCTTGCATAATTACTACTCAGAGTGCGTATTTGCGAGTATCTGATCTAAAATGAGTCCACATTTGAAAAAAATGGACTTTATATTTTTGTGCTTGTTGAGGAAGGTTGTTAGCTGTGTCAGCCATCTTGAATAGTATTGACTCTAAAGTCTCAGTAATAGATGTACATCCCATGATTCATTTCTAAGAGTTTAATTCAGATTTGTCCATTGGTTCATGAGATATTTAGTGGAACACAAATGCATCAATCAATAAGTCATTTGACTAGGAAATGTAGGTGAATTGATTAGTGTAAATGCCGACTGGAAAGAAACAATAGATTTAAATGTTGATGCCAACGTAGTTTAAAGGTGCTGAACACTTGTTTAATCAATGCAATACAGTGGTCTCTGGTAGGAATGAATGCCTTGCAAGTCGTACTCTGGGTAAAAAAGCCCAGAAGCTCCTGGATCAGCACAGACATGTCTGCCACAGCAGAGAGCGGCAGCAGACAGCAGGATTCAGAGTCTTATTTCCTGATATTTGATCATCTTGTTTTATCTTTGCAAATAACACAAGCCTGGAGGAGCTTCTGCCGTGTGGTTGAGCTGCTAATGCTAACGGTAAGCTTCTGCTATTTGAGACGTTAAATGCTGTTTCGAAACAAGCCAAAATGTGACGGTCTACTCTAAGTAGATTGGTCAGGCTTTTTAAATCCTAGAGTTTCACAGTCTATTCAGAAGCTAATGCAGGAGATAGGTGTAGGGGGGGCTTTTTCATGTGTAGCCTGCATGAAAACCCAGAGGGACCCATCATAATCAGAAATAATCATTAAAAATGATTTGAGGTGCTCCACACCTTTAATGTTTTAGTCCCTGCCATATCCTCGCATGTCTATTTCTTGTGGTGTAGTCATCAGAGTACACTTCCTGCAATAGTTGAAGTCCAACTCGTGTCTAGACTGTAATCTACACCATTACTTGTTCATATCTGACCTTTTAGCCACTGACACAGAGCTGCCTGTGGCCTCTTGCTCTTTACAACACATCAGAAGACCTCCCTTGCACAATGACATCACTGCATCTCTGAATAAATGGCAAAGTAAAGTAAACGTGTTCACAGCATAAAGTTTAATTCCTACAACTGTCTGATTTCCTGAAGCAGTTTCATGCCTGAACTTTTAATCAGCGTGCTCATCAACGGGACCGACTCACTCACTGCCCGTCAAAGACGGCATGATAAAGCCTCGTCGCGGGCAGACTGTGGCATGCGTCTCGGTCAGTAGGATGTTTCTCAAACACTTCCTCCTTGCTCTCAATTTCTCTGAAATCATGTCCTAATGATGACCCTAGGCCCTCTTTTAATCACTATTTGCATTGCCCTTTTTAACAATTTTTCCACTTCTCTGCACAATTTTAAACTGTAGAAGTGAGCTCCCGTGATGTGCCCGATCCTTTGGAGTAACGACCGCTTCCTCTGCAAGACCTGAGAGAAAAATGCAAAAATCGAGGAGTTTTCCTCTACGTCCGCAGCATCATCCAAAGAAAGTTTATTTCTTCAACATCTGCTCCCAAGTTTGATCCACGCCAGTTAAACAAACGTCACTCACTTTGAGTCCTATTTTGCAAGCTCTGTGGTCAAAGAGAAAGCAAAGCAAACACACCCCAGAAACAACAATAGCTGATGAGTAGCTGCGTGTTACGACAGAAGAAAACTAACACTTCTGCGCTACATCAGAATACACTTTTTAAATTGGTTCGGTTGCCATACGCAGCACGTCTGATGAAGAAAAACTACAAAACATTAACAGCTTTTGTTCTTCGGCTGCAATCATAAAAACAACACCATGTGGAACAGAGCACTATTTGACCTTTGCTGCTTTAAAATGGAATTTTAAGATTTAGCATGAGCTAACATAATGAACCTGATGATGTGAGACTTCCGCGCTCACATCCAAGAAATAGGGTTCCGGTGCCGCTGAGCCACAGTGATGTTTGAGTAATCTACATGTGAATAATAAAGTAGCCTTCAAGGCTAAGTATTTTTTCCCCTTCATGGGCGATGTTATTAATAGCCTCATCTTTCTTATTGGCTTAAACACAAAAGGAAATATTTTGACAAGTCCATAAAAGAGAGGAAAGGAGTCCAAGACAAATAAACATTTGCTCTAATCAATCATCTGATAGTGAAATAAAGGTAGTTTTACACCCTTCTGTCTCCGTAGCTATGAAATTAATCCCTAGGACATAAAGAGGGGGCTTTTTCTACTGTAACTCACTTTTGTGTTTATTTCGAGAAAAAAATCTTTATGGAGATAAATAATTTTCTGAGCAATGAAGGATAAATATATTGAGTTTTCTTTAACCTTGTGAGCAAACAACAAAAAGGGGAGCAATCGATGGCTGCAGTCTGAAGATGCCATCGTATTTCGAAATGAACAGCGGAGGGGGGTGGATTAGAAGTCAAGCCAGACGAACAGCTGTACTGAGATAAACCGCCACCCCATATGCTGAGGGAAAACAATCTGAGCATGTTGTGGAAGCTGGAGATGAAAAAAAAAACTGCTTAATCAACTAACATTGATATTACTTCTGGCAATTAGGAGCATGCTGGTAATGATATGAGTTTTCAGCTGTAAATAATTATGCTGCCTGCAGGCAATGCTTTAATTCTCGGCTGTATCTATAAACAATAATCAAACCAACAGCGAGCTAAAAGTTGGAGATTTGTGGTTTGCAGGAGCAGAGGTTGAGCAGCAGCTTATTGGAGCCCCGTGGTAATGCAGGGTCACCCTTAGGTGCTGTCTCTCTCTCTTTGCTTTGCTTTAAATGTGCAGCTCTATTGATCAACCTGGATGTGTCAAACAGCACGCAGGTGCAGGTGCACGCAAACCACTCAAAAATAGAAGCCATAATTCAAAATGACTGTACATCATGCTAAGAGCACGTCAAAGGAATGACATAATTCTAAAATAAGAAGTTGGAAAACATCTGACAGAAAAACAAACAAACAAAAAAAATCAGATTCTGAAGAAAATGGTAAACAACACTTTTAATAAACTAACTCAACTGCACATAATTCTGATATTTTGATTCTAATCACAATTAAACTTATGAGGAAATAAAAAATAGGCATGAAGTAGTAAGGCATGAATCGGCAAAGTCAACATCTGGAGACAAAATACTTGAGGTGCTTTTATTTGCCATTCATTCATATGGATGGAGCAGGACTTAAACACAATATGCAGCCAGCCACAAGAGGGCGCTTTATAACTTTTAGCTTCATCTGCCTCATTCCTGAGTGTTTCAGGGATAAATCATGTCCGTTGGATAGTTTCATTATTTCGTTTGGTGATATGGTACATTTCTATTGGATCAGTACATGGAAATGTGACCTGTGTGTGGAGTCTTATCCTAAATGAACAAGATGTGAAACTCATGGGTGTTGCTGCATCTAGCCTGGCTGTGTAAGAACAAACACTTAGCATTCTTTGTGTACAGATAAATAATGATCTAAGCCACGTCCTGGATTAAATACATAAACAAAGAAATTGAGAAATCATCTAACATGTCAAACAGGGACAAAAAAACCCAACTTTTTTTGCACCAATTGTGTAAAACAATACAAGGTTTAACACAAACATTGACTCAAAGTCAAACAGGAAGTGCCAATCTGCTGATGTGTAAGGACATATGATGAACTGCATCATTAAAGAAACTTATGAAAGCTAGCACTGGGCCTGAGATTAATTAGGTACATGTCAATACCTTCATCAATATCCGATTAACCAATGACGCATGGCCCAATGAAGAGTATTGATCTCCTCCAAGTATACCGTGCTAATAGGCTGAAGTTAACACTCAGTTAACCAGCTCAGTGGCCTAGTGGTAGAGTGTCCGCCCTGAGACTGGGAGATCAGGGTTCAGCTCCTGGTCGGGTCATACCAAAGACTTTGAAAAAATGGGACCCAATGCCTCCCTGCTTGACACTCAGCATTAAGTGTTGGATTGGGGGGTTAAACCACCAAATGGTTCCCGAGTGCGGCTGTCTCTGCAGCTCACCGCTCCCCCAGGGGATGGGTCAAATGAGGAGAACACATTTTGCACACACATCAGTGTGTGTGACAGCTAATGGGACTTTAACTTTTTAACACTCTATCAGAGAGCTTGTGGAAAAAGTGTGAGGAGCATGCAGGGTCATTTACATTATCAGAAGGCCAACCCTAGTTATATATGGCTAAATCACATTTGTGCAGCAACGCTTCATGGGAATCCAGCCACTGCTGTAGCCACAATGAAACTTGGTCTGCTTTGCGAGAATTCCCGTGCTTTTAGTGATAATTAAAAATGACCCCAGAGGAGCCTTCTCCCCAAAAAGAAAGAAAAAAAAAGACTCAATCTAGATTAATGGTGGCGTAACGGCCAACATCATAAGTTAGCCCTTTATGATAATGATTATAATGATAATAATGAACACTTGGATGAGGGATGAACAATCTCCTGTCCTGGAGTTGAATCCCTATACAGGTTAATTAGGTAAGATAACATCATTAGCCACTCTCATGCCTGCACTGAAAATTAATTGGATAAGATGGAGATTTAGGTCTCTGTTTAATCGCATAAACGATCAACGACAGCTCTGGCAGGAATGGGAGGTCCAAATCAGCAGAAATCTTATTTAGATTACATATAACCAGCTTAATGAGATAAAAAAATATCCCAGTGGTTTGCAAATATATGTGCTGTAAGGACCCAGTAGCCCATGTTGAGTTAGCTAAACGTGCAGCTATCAGAAACTTCCAATACAACAAAATGGGCTTCCTATCACAAATTATGGAGAGGTGTTCGTCGCTGAGTAATCTTTCTTCCTCAGTTGAAAAGGCCACCATTGGCCTGATGGATTTTCACTCATAAATAAAGGAGCCCGAGTGTTGGTTGTGAAGGAACCATTAGCTTTAGCTCGTGATCTGTTTTAAGGGAACATTAGCGCTGATATGCCTTCTGTTGAATGAATCAATCCGCTGGGCATTATCCACCTATCCTTCACAGCAGGTGGAAAGCTTGTTTGGTCGTGTTTGCCTGAGATATTTGTTTGTTTGCAGTTTCCCATAAATTATGCATGGGGGTTCTTTTTGTGGGATGTGTCATATGCTACATAATGGATGTTAACAAAGCAGTGGGAGTGGTTTATGCCCGTTTGAGGAAGTTCAGTGTAATCAGGCCTGGACGATAACACAGTCATCAGTTATTCTCCTAGTGTCTGTTCTGATGAAACTGTAAGCAAGCATCTCATCTTGCCACCGATGCCATTAATAATTTAATATTGTCAAGAAGCTGAAAACAAACAGTGATGCCATCTGGTAGATGAGACCATCACGCAGATTAAAGTTTAACACGGGAACTTCAGAGTTACAGTTTAGGTTTTTGGTCCATGTTCTTCCCCAAAAGGTGAAATCAGACGACTCACAGCTCCTCCTCTTCTTAGTCACTGTTGTGATGCTTGAGTTGAGCCCAGATGTCCTCGTAGATAACACAGCTTGTTTTGTTTGAAAGAGCCAGACTATAAAAGTGCTCTTGAGACGTCATTCTTCAGCATTTCTAAATGCCTTTGTGAGTCGTTCTCTGTGGAAATGAAAGCTCTGGCGCTCCTGTTTCAGGAAGTAGAAGTTAACAGGAAGAGAGGGGGGCAGGAAAACGGCAGGATTTGGAGTCTTACACATTAGCAGTCATAAAAGTTGATCGTCTTCCCTCCGATTGGCTCACAGCAATGTGACTCTACCACTGACTTTGTTTGCTCTGCAACACTGCTGCTTAATCTCCACAAATAAAGCTTGGTTTATGCTTGACGCGTCTGCAAGGTTTGCACGGCTGCGCGTGGCAAAATTGCATCATTTTAACAACCACGCCCCTCCACCTGGCCTTCGCACGGCCCAAACTTTCCGCACCGCGCACCTAGGAAATTTTCTAACCACGCGGACGGTCGAACACGGTAAAACATGGTGGATTGGCAAGAACTAGTTATGGCAGAGTTCGTAAATACAGACATTTGTATGATTCAGCTCTCAAAGATCACCGTGATCAACATGTTGTTAATAATTCTTGGAGACAAATAGCTCGCACTGTCGGAAAAGACGAGGACGCTGTTAAAAAATGCTGGAAAACCATGAGGGACCGATATGTGAAGGCAAGGAAGGGGAACAAATGGACAAGCGGTGATCCTGGTGGAAACAAGAACACTCCATCAATTCTAAAAGAGCTGAGTTGGCTCTCAACTTTCATTAACAACTGTTATAAACAACAGTAGTTTCTACTTCTACTATGGTGTAGTGTTGGATGCATGCCGTAGAGCTCCATGCTGCCCTCTACAGTTTGGGAGAATATTGGCTCACCGCAGAGACGAGCCGCATGAACCATAAACGCTGCGAGTTGTGAAGCGCGTTCCATCCGCGAGCCGCATCACCAAGCATTAAGTAAATGCGTCAAGCATAAACCAAGCTTAACACAAACCTGAAGGAGTTCTGCCACGTTGTGGAGTTGCTAATGCTAATGGCTAGCTTCTACTAGCCGAGACATACTCTGCTGTCTCCTGGAGGCGGGTGAGTGCATGAATGCATATGTTCAGTGGCTTTTTCTGACTCAAGGTTTTTACCTTCTCCATTGGCAGATAATGCAAGAAATAAGGATGGAACACCATTTTCATGCTCAGCAGACATGCGAAACTCAGAGTGTGCAAATTGCAGAACACTGAAAATCCCTTTATTATTATTATTATTATTATTATTATTATTATTATTATTGTTGCAGGCTGAACATGAAATAGTCTCCTACACCAATCTCCTGCATTAGCTACTGATAGAAAATAGACAGTGAAACTCTTGGATTTCAAAAGCCTGACAGATCTACGTCACACTGTCACTTAACATTCATGGACTCACCCATCTTCACTCATAACGTGGAAAGTGGTTGTTGGTTTAGCGTCCAGGAAACGACGGAGAGCATCTTGGCTAGTAGAAGCTAATTGTTATCATTAGCGACTCCACCACATAGCAGAACTCCTCCAGGCTTGAGTTATTGGTGGGGATTAAACATCAACGTTGCAACTCAGTGGTAAAGCTGCGTTGCTGTTCAGTCTGAGGTGAAATCCAGTCCTGCCATCTGAAGCTCAGATGTGATGCGGTTCACTTCTAGCTCCAAATGGTGCACCGGTGTTTTTTGCCTTCAGAGTGTGAGTTACAAGGCATTCATTCCCACTAAAGACCACTGCAAATGTATGGATTAAACTAGTGTTCCACACCTTTAAAAAATAAGTTAGAAAAACAGGTTTCTCAATAAACTTGAACGCTTTCCTTTGATCTTTCTTCCAGTTATTTTCTGTCGAGTCTTTGCAGAGCTTGAACACCTGGAAAAGTGAGGCCTTAAAAATATCGACAGACCATAATCAGTCCTGTCAAGCATAAAATAACACCTTAGAGAAGCATCACCCAGATCATTACCTGCTGCACGACACGATCCAGCTAACATTTCTTGGGAGTCACCGTGTTCAATTCAATTCAAATTCAAGAATACTTTATTAATCCCACAGGGAAATTAATTAGTTACTTCTAAAATACCATTTTCTGTCTATGAAACTGTAGTTGTTCTGTACTTTTCCATGAATTCTGGGAACAGATTGTGTCTTGGTGACAGTCTGCAACATATCAGATTTACACGAGGTTACGACTGGCTTTGCGCAGTGCTGTACTTGTGTTTCGCTCAGTGAAAGTGAACATGAGGAGGTCATCCGACACCATCGGTATAGTGGGTTGTCAGGAGCAGCGTCACGTTCTCCTTGGCTACAGAGAAGAAGCTGAACATATAAAAGGACAATGTAATGCCTAAAGGTAACACTGTTTTTATCTCTAAGACTTAGCATCATGTGTACAACGAGCAATTCTGCATGCTGATGTTGACTTCGGACTGTAATGTTTATGAAGGATAAATGTCTATTGAAGCATTTTCAGGGCACATATGCTTGTAAATCACTCAAAAAGTAAACATGCTGCCCTTTTTTTACCTGAGGTCAGGTGTGTGAACTCACTTAGTTCTTGGTAAACTGTTTGTTTTCATAGAGTAAGAAAAGGCCAGTGTGTATAGGCTGATAAAATATTCCACTGCACAATGCCGCGTCCCTACGTGACTATTGAGTTACATCTCTGATCCTTGTGAGGGGAAAAGAAAAAGAATGTCAAGCGAGGATTTCAGGTCTCACTGTGCCATTTAAGAGGGGAAGTGCCTCGTGTAGTGCACCGTAGATCCCACTGTCACTCTGGATTAAGGCTTGATTGAGCTTAGCTTGCTTGTTACAGAGGAGATGGTCATTCTCAGGGCAACGAAAGATATTTTCCTTCCTTCGCAACCTCTTAAGCTGTACAAGTAAGGTTGAAATGTTATTCACGGGCTTCATAAATGATAAGTAAAAATCAGGATGTAATAATAATGATGGATTCGATGCAAACTTTAATGCCCAGAAAGGTTGTGGGCTTTACGAGGTTATTAGTGATGTGTCGGTCGCGAACGAACCGGCTCTAAGAGCCGGCTCTTTGAAGTGAACGACGGGAGCCGGCTCGTCATTGGGAGACGTGCCCTCCCCTCCCCCCTCCCCTCTTGCTTTGGTGAAAGCTACAGGAGATTGGTCAACGTGTAACTGTGTGTCCAGACTGTCCACACACAGAGCAGTGGGGACGGGGAAGAGGGAGGATCAGACTCAGACACACAGCAGAGCACATGCCGGTGGAGGGAGACGAGGGAATGAGGAGGTAGTAGAAGGCGAGCGAGACAGAGAGGAGAGTGCGACGAAGACGGTGACAAAATGAGAGCCAGCAGTCGGAAAGTGGAGATTTCTGAAAGTGTTCAGTTATTAAATCCATAGAAATGATAAATATTTGATATTGCTTTTTTTTACATTAGTAAATCATTTTACATATGGTTTTGCATTATTTTGGTTATAAATGAACTCTTAACACAACAGAAAATCCGAGGAGCCACTTGGGAGCCGAAAGAGCCGGCTCTTTTTGGTGAGCTGAGCCAAAAGAACTGGCTCTCTAAAAAGAGCCGGAATTCCCATCACTAATTCCAGCTCCGTTAACTGTCAGGGTTTTCTATCCAAACGCTGACTGGAGCTGTTTGCTTCAGACATGTTGAAGAAATATTGCGGTGGGTGGGGTCAAAAGCAAGCACGCGGATAAATTAGCTACAGTATGCGCTGGCTGGTGGGTCTGTTTTCATGCGTGTATTTGGTCAATAAGCACATTAAAATATTCCGTCCGGCAGTGAACTCCTTATACGTGTTTGCCTCCTTCAATTGGGAATAACTGGAATCCAGCGCGAGGACTGGATAACACCACCTGTTCTGGGAATTTCTCCTACCCCGTAAACCGTCCTACCCGTTGTTACAGAGCATGTGCGCGCATGCGCACAACACAAAAGGGGAATGCTACTCCGCTGTCATATTTGCAGGAAAATAGATAAGTAGTAAGTACTTTTTATTGACGTTGACACTTGATTTTTTTTTGGTTAGGGTTAGGGTTATGGTCAGGGTTTGTGCCATGTAGAAACACCGTAAATTATCCTAGGATGTTTTGCCAAAGTAGGACGTTTTCTCAGAACACCGGTCCGCTGCATGATGCTGCATTCGCATATGGCTTTTGACAGAACGCATGAACCTCAAGCAGAAAACAAACAAATCAGTCATTTATGTGGTTCACAATAGTTCTGGCAGCCTCGCTGTTTGGAGTCAGCGTTGGCAGGAGGACTGCAGCTTTAACTGCTAATAGACTTCTCACAGCATCAGGATTTTACAACCTGTGTAAAACACTCACACACACGCAACGCCACACACACATTTCTTTAGGTCACCCAGAATAATAGTCGGGCAAATCAGAAACAGGATGTTAGTGCGTTTAATTTAATAAAATACACGTGTAAAGGAAATGCAGCAAAGTACGTCAGCATCTGGAAGTGTCATTCTTCTTTTGGTGAAAAACGACAGAAACAACAACAGCTGGAAGTGTAGCTCCAGAGTTTGATCCTCCATGCATACGTTATTTTATTTTTTGTACGGCATGATGCGGAGCACGGATGTCCCGTGGTCTCTGCCTGGTTAATGTGAACGGACCGCACGCCGGCTTGGCTTTCACTGAGTTATTACGTCGGGTGTAATTTGAAACAATTACAAAAACACTGGCCCACTTGTTACAACACTCATTTTCCCTCACATATACAAACCACGGATTCAATAGCCTTACATGTTTTTCAATCACACCCAGCGGAGCAGCGTTCAGTGTGAAAAAGTGTAGCGTTTCATCCGAGCTCGCATGGTATGGGATAATCTTTCACACTTTGCCCGGGGTTTGTTTTGCTATTTCAGCAGAAACTTGTGCGAGCCATGTGAATCACCAGAGGAACAAAGATGATAAAAAAAAAAATCACCAAATGATATTTTATCTGATGCAAATGAATAAACAGTTTGAATAATCAGCACAAATAATTTGTTACCTCTGGAGGTAAACAGCATTTATGTGTAAAAGTGCACTGCAGAGGTCATTTTTATTGTGCAGAGGAAGAAAACACAATAACTTTATGTGCAATGTTGTTCCTAATTATATTTATATGATAGATTTGTGGTTTAGATGGATGCTGGCTTTGTTTTCCAGGCCTTGCCTGTTCCTGAGAGATCCGGGTCATCCCTGGATGATCTTTGGCTGCTTGTGGAGATGGACACCTTTGGCAATGTGAGTGCAGTTTCACTCCTGGTCCTCATAACAATGCAGCTGAAAACAGCGAGGGCCAGATCTCCTACCTCGGTCTCTCGGAGTCTCTAAAGGTGCCGGTACAGTCTGACCATTGACATTTAGCATTCCTCCGCGCTGCCTCTGGGTCCTCAACAGGGGATTGAGGGGTGCAGAGGCCAGGGCCCAGTTCTCAAGGGTAAAAACAAAAAGCCTCTTGAAAATCCCAAGGAGTTCCCATGATCCCAGGAAAGACCTCAATCCGACCTGCGCTAGATTCCATTCCACGGATTAATCGGGGGAAAAAAATGCATATTTGTCTGTTTGAGTCCGTCTCCTGCCTTCTATTTTTATCAGTGGCATTAAAACATCTGACATGGTTATTTGGCAGGAAAAAAAATCTGAAGCTTGGCCGTTTATGTTCCCATAAAGCTGCCATGGCCTTCACTGGAATAAAGTCACAGCAAAAAGCTTGTAGTGACATTTTATGGTAGAAAGTTTTCAAAGTCATTTCTCAAGGTTTTTCCCAGCAACATACATAATCTGCTAGCATCAAAGGAGCACACATGCATAAATAATTGACTAATTCACTTAAAGGGGGCCAGCGTGGATTAATTAAGCCTGAATACTAATTATGTTTTCTGTCGGCGGCGACTGACGCAGTTGTTGTTCAGAAGAAACTGTTTGGTGGGTCACGAGTACGGTGCACACATATAAGACCGCTCTATAAATTAAGACGCTTTGAATGCGTGGACTGCCTTTGAAACCAAATGCTAACCTTATCTGTGGTCCTTTAAATGAAGACGCTTTGTAGATTTTTCATTTTTCTCATGACATTTCGTTGATATGTCTGTTTTAATGAGGTTTACAGGCACTTAGCTGATTTATTTCATGTTTTTGTTTATTTCAGAAAATATTCATTTTTAGAATGCGTCATTAAAAACATAAATTGCATTTAAAGCTTGTTCACATCTGATAAAAAGCAAAGTTTTTTCTGGAGCAGGGTCCCTGAGAAACCGTCCTTTACTTGTTATTCTAAAATATGATCAATCACTCCGATGGTTCCAACAAAATGACACTTTGCTACGGTGTGGCCTGTCATCCACATGAAATGAACGATAAACGACACCAAAAACAATTCTTTCAAACATTCTGACCAGAGTAGAGATCTAAAAATTCTTGGTTGTCCGCATTTGCTTGTGGACGTAAATATCCACGGTTCTGCAACTCTGACATCATATATATGTGTTTACAGAAAAAAACATGGATGCCCTCAGAGTGGTGTTGGTATTAACGAGTGTACAGGCGCCTTAGCTATCCTGCCTCCATATTGGCTCACACACACAAGCCTGGCTGCATGTTCAATGCTTTGAGGAAATGAAGTGTAACCCAGAAGCTAGAACCTTAATGAGGTATTAACTAATTGGCTTACTAATATGATCCATCCTCAATTTAGATAAAATATAAAATATAAATTAAGGAAATTAACAATACTAATTAATAGATATCTAATTAACTAATAGATAATTTCATAATGAATTATTGGAAGGGTGAATAACTAAAATAACGAGTTTAATATTAAACATCGGTTAAAACAAGAATCTTGAACATCACTAACAGAAACAGAAGAGGAAAGCTGTATACTATTGGTCCAGGTGGGAATCTGAAATTTCATTGGCTGAGAGAAATAAGTCCCGCCTCCGCGAAATAAAACCCTGCGACGCAGCTGAGCGAGAGGAGAGACAAACGGCTGTGCAGCACGCAGATACAGAAAACAAAGACTGAGCGGTTAGAGAGAGAGAGAGAGAGAAAAAAAAACAACGGTCGAGGCCGTGAAGAACCCTGATTTGGGTGCCGCATAGATAGAGGGAGAGGCGGACTTGACTCCTTCTAATAAGAGCTAGGAACTTGGAACCAACGCGGTGAGTAAAGAAAAAAGAAGAGAAAAAGCTAACGATGCAACTTAAAAAAAAAAAGGAAACTTAAATAGCTTATCAAATTAATTCCATTCTTATAGATTTGTGTGGAGACGACAGAGTGAACCAATCCTCTGTAGGAGGGAACCGTTGGAGCGCGTTGGTGAGTGAATGAGATTAAATTCAGTAAATTATTAAATTCAAAAAGCTAATTACAGCAACCGAGGTGACAGCAGTGGGCTGCTAGACGTTAGATCCCAGGAGTTAACATCTCAAACTACCAGTTAACGGTGGTAGGGCATATAGGAGTTAACGGCTCAAACCGCCAGTTAACGGCGGTAGGGCATATGGGATTCCCAGGAGTTAACGGCTCAAACCGCCAGTTAATGGTGGTACGGCCTAGATGTACAAGGTCCTCAGGGGCGTTATAGCTAACGCCATAGAATTAGCAATGCGTCCCTTAACCAAACATTTAATAATAAAAAAAAAATAGATAAATAAAAATAAATAAAAGCTAACTGATTAGGGAGGAATTATTTTACAAAGGTGGACCAAAGGACCAGAATTTATATTTTGTTGAATTTTGTTATAGAACATTTTATTTATTTATTTATTTATTTATTTATTTATTTATTTATTTATTGTGTTACAGATATACAAGGTGTCACAATGCTGTATAGAAACACAACTAAATGTATCCTTGTTGTCATGAATGTATTTCTTGTTGAATAGTGTAGAGTAATAGAATCTAACTGAGCCTATTGAGCTGAACAATTGTTGTCATACGTAATTATATTTCCAGAGCTACTGAGAATTATTTTAATAGACAATCAAATTGATGTTATGTTAGTTGAACTGTGAACCCAAACATGATTGGCTATGCCAATAGAGTGAAGCATTTGTTTAAGTCTGTAAGACTTTATGCTGTGATGTGACGAGAAGGGTCGATGCCAACTCGCTAACAGTCCTGTTGTTTACAGGCTGGGTTTTTTTTTTTCCTTGGGTTTGATCCCGACTCCTATGATCACTCACTTGGAACGAGAACTGGATTTCTTCCTGACGAGGGAGATGGCGAGCCTTAACCACTGAACGAACCAGGACATCTCAAGTAACTGAAGAGCAGACTGCTCTCTTCTGTGAACAATCTCAACGGTGTGGTAGGAAAAAATCGCACCACCGGACTCTGACTTTCACCCCAAGCGTGGGGATTTGACTTGACGCCGGCTGACTTGTGACTCATATGATCAAATCTCATACCGACCATTTTACTATTGTCGATTGTTTTCATCTGTTTTTGTGTGTTATCTTTATGTGTTATATTTCCCATTTTTATTAAAATTTAGTATATAAACCGTTTCATGCTATACCCGTGACTCCAGTCATTCTTAAACAACCTCCAATTCTCCCCGAACCTAATTATTGGCCCATTTGTTTATTTTTTCTTTTAATTATCTTATTGTATCCTGTAATCCGGTTACATAAAACTTGGCGAGCCAGCCAGGAGAATTGTAGAGTTGTTACCTTAGCTAACCATTGACTGACATCATAAGAGTGCCTGGAGGTCACAGTGGTTTGCCATTTTGGCATTATTGGTACTTTTGAGTGTTTTAAAATGGAAGTTGTGAAAACAGAAAAGGTCAAAGTTTCAAATGCTGTTTTAATCAGTGGGTTAACTGATACAGACCTTGATAACGAAGTCTTTGGGTTTATGGAAGGATTCGGACTAGTTAACAGGCGCATTAAGTTACCAAACTGTGATCAGATTATTGTGGAGTTTCAACATGAAGCCACTGTTAAGGAATTAAAGAAACAATGTTTACCCTATGACAAACCTTGTACTAGGAACCCAGATGTTTTCTTTCATATTCAAGACCTAGCCAGCGCGTACAGTCTAGAAACTAGCACATCTGCCACTGATGCCTATCTGTCAGAGCTCAGGGACATAGCTGCGCGTAGCAATCAATCATTTAAAGACCTTCTAATGGAGGAACTGGCAAAAATTGGGGAATCTTTAGGAAGGGATACCCATGCATCTGAACCAGTCACTGAACCAGAGCCAATGCTCCATAGTGACCAAGTTACATATTCCCTGCCTTTAACACCAGAAGTTAACTATATGAACAACTCAAAGGACAATTGTCCACCTACAGAGACTGGAAAACAAAACCCTTGCATTCCACCAAATCTTTTAAACACACCTGAGGTTCAGCGAGTTATTGTGGAACACATTGTTAAAAGCAGTGAGGTTATCCCTCCGCCTACTTCACAATACAGACTAAAACCGTTCTCAGGGCGAGTTCCACACCCTTCTTTTGAAACTGACTATGATACTTGGCGTAGTAGTGTAGTGTTATGCATAAATGATCCTTCACTCACCAAGTCCCAAATTGTACGAAGAATCGTGGAGAGTCTGTCAGCCCCAGCAGCGAGCATCGTTAAAGCTCTTAGTCCAAAATCCGACCCGGAAACGTACCTTGAACATCTCGATTCAGCTTACGCAGCTGTCGAAGACGGCGACGAGCTCTTTGCTCGCTTCTTAAACACAAACCAGGACAGTGGTGAAAAACCTTCCGATTACTTTCAGAGGTTATACACCTTGTTAAACCTAGTTATTCAGAGGAATGGAATTTCCTCCAGTGACGCCGACCAGCAGCTGCTCAAGCAGTTTTGCAGAGGCTGTTGGGACAGCTCGCTGATTTCAAACCTGCAACTCGAACAAAAGAAAGACAACCCGCCTCATTTTACAGCACTTCTCCTCAAACTGCGCACTGAAGAAGACAAACAGGCTACTAAAGCAGCACGCATGAAACAACACTTAGGGGCACAACGAACTAGAGTGTATTCAAATGTGCAAACAACATGCTCTCAGAGTAAAAACACTTGTGAACTGGAAATAGATGATAACTGTGATGACTTACGCAAACAAATCGCTGAGCTCAGGAGCCAAATTGCACAGCTTAAGGTTAACAACACAGATAAAAAGGCAAAGAAAACTCAAAAAGAGTCAAAACCCCGTGTGGGGACTAAAATTCCAGATGAGCCCAAACAGATTCAGCAGATAACAGCAGTGGTGCCTAGACCAAAGCCT
This sequence comes from Nothobranchius furzeri, assembly GCF_043380555.1. Lineage (NCBI taxonomy): Eukaryota > Metazoa > Chordata > Actinopteri > Cyprinodontiformes > Nothobranchiidae > Nothobranchius > Nothobranchius furzeri. Next base: position 57,834,318 of record NC_091747.1, read on the forward strand.
GGATACTGTTTTAAGTGCGGAGAAGATGGGCACATAGCTTCTAGCTGTAGCAACGAGCCAAATCCAGCACTAGTTGCAACTAAAAGACTTGCTCTTAGACAGAAGCAGCGCGAGTGGGAGATGTCAAAGCCAATTGCTCAGTCTCCTCCTTTAAACCGGTAGAAGCTCCTATCGTGGGACAGATAGGTGCTAAAGTAGAACCAAGTCCCTCTAAGGAAAGGACAGAGAGACTTTTTTGCAAGCCAGTTCATGCTCATTCAGTGCCAAAACTTCCCAAAAGATTAGTGGGTGGGCGATGCACAGCTACAGTCTCAGTTAACAGTGTTGAATGTAATTGTTTACTGGATTCAGGGTCCCAGGTAACCACCATTGCCAATTCTTTTTACCAAGAACACTTACCTGACCTCTCAATTAAACCCATCAGTAATCTGTTAGAAGTCGAGGGCGCAAACGGTCAAGCAGTTCCTTATTTAGGATACATAGAGATAAGTGTCACATTTCCAAAAGAGCTCGATCAGTCTGGACTTGAGTTACCTACCCTTGCGTTAGTGGTTCCGGATATAAGCTCAAACTCTGATACACCACTACTCATTGGCACAAACACACTCGATCCTTTGTATGAGCAATTGTCTGCCAATAACTTACCTGATTCCAAGGCACTCTCTTATGGGTACCAACACGTGCTAAAAGCCTTAGCAGTCAGAAAAAAACAAAGCAAAGATGGACGAGTTGGTGTGGTGAAGCTTCGAGGGAGAACCCAAGAAGTTCTCCCTGCAAATAAAAAACTGTTACTAGAAGGGTTTATGCAACCCAGCCAAAACAAGCATGAGCCTTATGCACTCATTGAACAACCCACCAATGGTTCTCTACCAGGGGGTATAATTGTAGACTGTTGCCTCATTTCCTTACCTTCACATGGTCCATACAAAGTACCTGTTGTACTAAGAAACGAAACTAACCATGACATCACATTACCCACTAACTGTGTGATCGCTGAGTTAGTTAAAGCCGATCGTGTTATGCCATATCCAGAACCTGACAAAAGTGATCAGAAAGTACTTGCGGCGTGTAGTTCGCAGCAACAGACTTCACCTTCAAACCCTCCTCTCAGTTTTGACTTCGGTACTTCGCCCTTGTCCGAAGAATGGAAAGGGAGGATCACCAACAAACTTAACACTTACTCCGATGTGTTTTCGCACCACGATCTTGATTTTGGTCATACACAACAGATAAGACATCACATCAACTTAAAAGACGAGACCCCATTCAAACAGAAATCTCGGCCGATCCATCCACATGATTATGAAGCTGTGAGAAAACATTTGGAAGCCCTCTTGGAAACCGGTATAATAAGAGAGTCGGAGTCTCCATTTGCCTCACCAATAGTGGTAGTTCGGAAAAAGAATGGTGAGGTACGTCTATGTATAGACTATAGAAAGCTTAATCTGCAAACCATTCGCGACGCATATGCCCTGCCTAACTTGGAGGAGTCCTTTTCTGCTCTCGCTGGATCACAGTGGTTTTCTGTGATGGACCTCAAGTCAGGTTACTATCAAATAGAGATGTGTGAAAAGGATAAACCTAAAACTGCTTTTGTTTGCCCGTTTGGGTTTTATGAATTTAACCGTATGCCACAAGGAATAACAAATGCTCCAAGCACTTTCCAACGGGTTATGGAAAAGTGTATGAAGGACATTAATCTGAAGGAAGTGTTAGTTTTCCTAGACGACTTGATCGTCTTTTCCAACTCCTTGGAAGAACACGAAACCAGACTTTCTCACGTTCTTGAACGGCTTAGAGAATACGGACTCAAGCTATCACCAGATAAGTGTCGTTTTTTCCAGACATCTGTGCGTTATCTTGGACATATAGTATCTCGAGATGGCATAAAAACCGATCCAGATAAGGTGGAAGCACTCAAAACATGGCCGAAGCCTCAGACTTTGAAGGAACTCCAATCTTTCTTAGGATTTACCGGTTATTACCGACGCTTCGTTAAAGATTACTCAAATATTGTCAAGCCACTAACATCTCTCACGGCTGGTTATCCACCCAAACGGAAAAACTTTAAAACACCACCATGTAGATCAAAGTACTTGAACCCCAAAGAACCCTTTGGGAATCGTTGGAGCCAAGACTGTGAGAAGTCCTTTCAAACTATTATTGAAAAACTTACCACTTCGCCAGTTCTTGGCTACGCTGACGCAAAACTCCCATATCTAGTACACACAGATGCTAGTACGACCGGACTCGGTGCAGCGCTATACCAAGTGCAAAACGGTGTCCCACAGGTAATCGCTTATGCAAGTCGCGGTTTAAGCTCTAGTGAAACTAGGTACCCTGCGCACAAGTTGGAGTTTCTAGCCTTAAAGTGGGCCATAACAGATAAGTTTCATGACTATTTGTATGGGAACACATTCACTGTCATTACTGATAATAATCCGTTAACTTACCTCTTAACAACGGCAAAACTCGATGCAACGAGCTATCGTTGGCTAGCTGTGTTGTCCACCTATAATTTTGACATCAGATACCGTGCAGGTACACAGAACGTTGACGCGGATGGCCTGTCTAGGAGGCTGCATGATAAACCTGAAGACAACTCAAAATTCACTGAGGAATGCCAACGACTAGATGAGTTCCGATCTCATCTTTTATCCTCTGTCAAAGAAGTCGAGCTTCAACTTCAAGCCGAAGCAGTGAAGGCAACATGCCAAAAGCACATGGTCTTGGATGAGACTGATTCTCCTTGTGGTTTAGTTCAGTCACTTGCCATGTCTGCAGCGGCCATTCCAGACCTATTCCAGTTGGAAGACAATAGTGACAGTTTCTTTGCTGTGCCCAAGTATAACCATGCTGACCTTGTCTCCTTGCAGAGGAAAGATCCAACCATTGGCCGAGTCATTCAGCTGCTTATGACTGACAATAAACCGCCAACTGATACTATTGCAGAACCCCCGGTGGTTCTTAACCTTTTGAGAGAGTGGAAACGGTTTGAGTTTCAAAATGATTTACTGTACCGGAGACGCCAATTAGGACCAGAGACATCATTGCAGTTAGTCTTGCCTGATTCATTACGTTCAACAGTCATGCAAAGCCTACATGATGATATGGGGCATCTTGGGGTTGAACGTACGACAGATCTCATTCGGTCCCGTTTTTACTGGCCAAGAATGGCTAGTGATATCGAAATCAAAGTTAAAACTTGCGAAAGATGTATCCGTCGGAAGGCCCTCCCTGACAAAGCTGCTCCAATGGTGAGTATTACCACCACCAGACCTATGGAGTTAGTTTGCATGGATTTTCTCTCCATAGAACCAGACAGTAAGAACACTAAAGATGTCTTAGTGATTACAGACCATTTTACAAAGTATGCAGTGTCCATCCCAACCAAAGATCAGAAAGCCACCACCGTCGCGAAGAACCTGTGGGAACATTTTTTAGTCCACTACGGGTTTCCTGAGCGTCTTCATAGTGATCAGGGACGGGATTTCGAATCACGTACAATCAAGGAACTTTGTTCTTTACTTGGTATCCGTAAAGTCAGAACGAGCCCTTATCACCCTCGTGGCAACCCCGTTGAACGGTACAATCGTACATTACTCAGCATGTTGGGAACTTTACAAGCCACTGAGAAACATCACTGGCGCGATTTTGTAAAACCACTTACTCACTCGTACAATTGTACAAAAAATGACGTGACGGGATACTCTCCCTACGAGCTAATGTTCGGTAGGCAGCCTCGGTTGCCTATAGATATTGCCTTTGGGTTACCGCATTTGAACAAGCCCTCTATAACTCATTCTCAGTATGTTAAAGAACTGAAGAGTCATCTGGAACAGAGTTATGACATTGTCATAAAAAACTCTCAAAAAACAGCGAGGAAGAACAAAGAACGGTTCGACAGAAACATTCGTGAGTCCACACTAGGTGTGGGAGATCGTGTTTTAGTCCGAAATCTTCGCTTAAGAGAAAAGCATAAATTAGCAGACAAATGGGAGCAAACAGTGTATATAGTTCTCAAACAGATGGAAAACTTGCCAGTATACACTGTAAAACCAGAGAACGGAGAAGGACCCAACAGAACACTCCACAGAGATCTTTTACTGCCTTGTGGTTTTCTCTCTTCATTAGAAAATGAAACAGAACGCGTTACGAAACCTAGCAGACCTCATACAAGACAGAGTTCAGCCTTAGAACCTGACCCAGATGAGCCACTTGACGAAGAGGTAGATGAGTTTTATTACTCTGATCTTCCACAAGTGCTAAACCGACCATCCTATCAAATAGCGGTCACCTTGCCAAATAGGGAACTCATAGCAGATTCAGGACCGGTAAATAATATTCAACAACAAAACACACTATCCTTACACACAGGGGATCGCAAGGAACCAACCTTAGCTGGTAATGAAAATGCTGAATTGTCCTTACTTGACAAAGGCATCAACACCGAAACATTCTTACCTGACAGAATGAGTGAAACTGCGACATTCTTACCTGAAAGAGTGAAAGAAGCAGCAACATACTTACCTGAAAAAACGAAAAAAAACGAAGTATACTTACCTGACGTAGAAACGGGGGATGAAACTAACACAAACCTACCTCAATTGGATGGTGTCCTAAAGTCGCAGCAACGTGATGTAAGTTTTGAACCCATCATACACGATCAGACACATACATCTGAAAAGACCAAAGTCTTAGAGAATAGCTCATCAGCTCTGTCGGAAACAGAGAGCTCACTTCGTCCTGTCTCAGTTGAGAATCAAACCGAAACGGATGAGCATGATACTGTGCAACCAGAGATGTATGTCAGGAGATCTGAACGAAGTAGTCAGCCTCCTCAAAGACTAACTTACTCTCAATTGGGCAATCCACTAGTGACCGTAGTTAGGTCCCTTTTCCAAGGACTTAATAAAGCTTTTATTGACTCTCTTACTCAAGAAGTTGTGTACCCCGTAGAAACAATGCACAGGGACGTGCATGATATTTAATGGGGGAGGATGTAACCCAGAAGCTAGAACCTTAATGAGGTATTAACTAATTGGCTTACTAATATGATCCATCCTCAATTTAGATAAAATATAAAATATAAATTAAGGAAATTAACAATACTAATTAATAGATATCTAATTAACTAATAGATAATTTCATAATGAATTATTGGAAGGGTGAATAACTAAAATAACGAGTTTAATATTAAACATCGGTTAAAACAAGAATCTTGAACATCACTAACAGAAACAGAAGAGGAAAGCTGTATACTATTGGTCCAGGTGGGAATCTGAAATTTCATTGGCTGAGAGAAATAAGTCCCGCCTCCGCGAAATAAAACCCTGCGACGCAGCTGAGCGAGAGGAGAGACAAACGGCTGTGCAGCACGCAGATACAGAAAACAAAGACTGAGCGGTTAGAGAGAGAGAGAGAGAGAAAAAAAAACAACGGTCGAGGCCGTGAAGAACCCTGATTTGGGTGCCGCATAGATAGAGGGAGAGGCGGACTTGACTCCTTCTAATAAGAGCTAGGAACTTGGAACCAACGCGGTGAGTAAAGAAAAAAGAAGAGAAAAAGCTAACGATGCAACTTAAAAAAAAAAAGGAAACTTAAATAGCTTATCAAATTAATTCCATTCTTATAGATTTGTGTGGAGACGACAGAGTGAACCAATCCTCTGTAGGAGGGAACCGTTGGAGCGCGTTGGTGAGTGAATGAGATTAAATTCAGTAAATTATTAAATTCAAAAAGCTAATTACAGCAACCGAGGTGACAGCAGTGGGCTGCTAGACGTTAGATCCCAGGAGTTAACATCTCAAACTACCAGTTAACGGTGGTAGGGCATATAGGAGTTAACGGCTCAAACCGCCAGTTAACGGCGGTAGGGCATATGGGATTCCCAGGAGTTAACGGCTCAAACCGCCAGTTAATGGTGGTACGGCCTAGATGTACAAGGTCCTCAGGGGCGTTATAGCTAACGCCATAGAATTAGCAATGCGTCCCTTAACCAAACATTTAATAATAAAAAAAAAATAGATAAATAAAAATAAATAAAAGCTAACTGATTAGGGAGGAATTATTTTACAAAGGTGGACCAAAGGACCAGAATTTATATTTTGTTGAATTTTGTTATAGAACATTTTATTTATTTATTTATTTATTTATTTATTTATTTATTTATTTATTGTGTTACAGATATACAAGGTGTCACAATGCTGTATAGAAACACAACTAAATGTATCCTTGTTGTCATGAATGTATTTCTTGTTGAATAGTGTAGAGTAATAGAATCTAACTGAGCCTATTGAGCTGAACAATTGTTGTCATACGTAATTATATTTCCAGAGCTACTGAGAATTATTTTAATAGACAATCAAATTGATGTTATGTTAGTTGAACTGTGAACCCAAACATGATTGGCTATGCCAATAGAGTGAAGCATTTGTTTAAGTCTGTAAGACTTTATGCTGTGATGTGACGAGAAGGGTCGATGCCAACTCGCTAACAGTCCTGTTGTTTACAGGCTGGGTTTTTTTTTTTCCTTGGGTTTGATCCCGACTCCTATGATCACTCACTTGGAACGAGAACTGGATTTCTTCCTGACGAGGGAGATGGCGAGCCTTAACCACTGAACGAACCAGGACATCTCAAGTAACTGAAGAGCAGACTGCTCTCTTCTGTGAACAATCTCAACGGTGTGGTAGGAAAAAATCGCACCACCGGACTCTGACTTTCACCCCAAGCGTGGGGATTTGACTTGACGCCGGCTGACTTGTGACTCATATGATCAAATCTCATACCGACCATTTTACTATTGTCGATTGTTTTCATCTGTTTTTGTGTGTTATCTTTATGTGTTATATTTCCCATTTTTATTAAAATTTAGTATATAAACCGTTTCATGCTATACCCGTGACTCCAGTCATTCTTAAACAACCTCCAATTCTCCCCGAACCTAATTATTGGCCCATTTGTTTATTTTTTCTTTTAATTATCTTATTGTATCCTGTAATCCGGTTACAGAAGGAAGGGAGATGGAAAGTTATTTTGATGAGAGAGAATTTGGGGAACCTTTGCTACCTAGAGGCTTGACATGTGCTTAACAACTCACATACAAATTTGGGTTTGAAGCAGGGGCGGCGTTAGGCCCGGCTACTTGGGCTGAAGCCCCGGATCTTTCATGATAAGCCCCGGATCTAAATCGCGGAAGTAACATGCAGTACCAAAGTCCAACAGAGAGGGCGCAGCTGGCAGTAGTTTGTATACAGCCTGCCTGAGCCTCCACCACTGAAGAAGAAGCCCTTCAGCAGCCGGCTTCTTCTACAGTGAAGATGGACATAAGGACGTTTTTTTAGACAAAAAGTACAACGACAGAACCCCAGCTTTGATGAGACTGGTGTTGACTCAGGTTTGTGAGTCTTATTTGAAAATTTGAAAATATTTGTTGTGCTGCTGGTTTGCCTAAAGTTAGCTGACTATCAGGTAAAGTTGTTGGAGAAAGAAAGGGAATATTTACTATCATCTCACACTAAACACTAACAGGAACAATACTCTGCCATGAATATGCTTAATATGTGGCTTCAGATTAAAAATTATGTGGTACAAAACAAATATATAAGATGTTGACTAGTGCGTGTCACATGTGTGCGCGCGTACGTGCGTGTGTGTGTGCGAGCGCGCGTGTGTTAAGCCCCGGATCTTCTTCAGTCGTAAATCCGCCCCTGGTTTGAAGGCATGCGTTTTTCTTTGATGAGCGGTGGGAGGTTATTCGGATTTCAAATACCTAGCTAGGTGTGTAAATGGCTCACGTTTAACAAGCAGGCTGTAACTGAAAATGGTCAACTACCCCTGTTTCCTGCATTAGCCAATGAAAGACAATAAATAAGGAAACCCTCGGGTCCAAAAATGCCACACAGATCTTCATCACACTTCATAGACTCCCCCACCGTGGCTCACGATGGGAAAGTTGCGTTGATGTAACTCTCAGATAGAGCAGCGAGCATCTCGGCGAGGAAAAGCTAACCATTAGCATTAACAACTCCACCACACGGCAGAGCAACTTCAGGATGGTGTTGTTTGTAGAGGTAAAACAACAATGTTGCAGTGAGAACGAAGGTGGTGGAAGAGTTGTGTTACTGTTAGCCAATCAGAGGTGAGATGTTCAAATATAAATAATAATGAGCAAGGCTCTAAATTCAGCTGTTTTCTGCCCCTCCTCTGGCTAGCTTCTACATCCTGAAGCAGCAGCGCCAGAGCTTTTGTTCCCACAAAAACAAGTCATTCGTTTAGAGACCACAGCGGATTTTATGAAAAAGGAGTAGATGAGAACTTTTAATCCAAATCAAAAGACATATCCTTATCCATGTCAGGCCTGAGAAAACTTTTACTTCCAGAAAAAAAAAAAAAAAGAAGAAAACTCACCCCGTCTAGAGCCACGTAGCTTAAAGTGCTTCGGTGAGGATGAGTTTTCGCTGTCTGCTCTCCCCTGGTGAGCGGCGTGCACACACAGGGACAGGGCCTTGTTTACAGCTGTGTGAGGAAGAAAACAGGCAGACGTAAATGAGGGTTGACGGTTTCATGAAGCACAATTGGTTGACGGCAGATTCAATGTGACTGGGCTGAACTGGGCGATGATCCGTACAGTATGCAAAATTCACTTTCTAGCTGGTCTGTGCCCACCAGCCCCTAGCAGCGAGCGGTCTTCCCCAAAGCCCTTCTAGCTATGCCTTTGAATGCAACAAGAACTGAACAAGGCATTGTTGTGCTCGATTCCTTTTGACAACAATCACATTTAAAAGAAAGAAGGGAAAATAAGTGGTGAATTTCTTTTGACACCACTTATAAATGAATTTTCTTCTCATGTTGACTGCAAAGCACACATTTTGAGACCTTCACGGGAGAAATGGGCGCACTTAAAAGACGCCGACGCCCTCAGACAACACACAATCAGGGATAAATAGCGCTACTGTAAACGTTGCATTAGACCTGAATATCTTGGCACACCATTTCGGCCTAGCACCATCAATTTAGCATATTTGTGTGCTGTTTTACAAGAGAACGGTCTCACGCTGGGGAAAGTTACTGTCACGGCTTCTATGTTTCATTTCTGCCTATGTCTGTTTCACCAACTTCTGTGACACAATTTTTCCTCTGGAGTAAACTGTTGTCATTTTAGAAGTGCAACATCTGCATGCTCCATCCACTTAGGACATATCAAACAACAAGCTTTGTTTGGACTGAGGACATTGTCAAAGTCAGAGGGGTCCGGAGAGCAAATCGAGAGCCGCGCTGTTTCTTCTAGCTCTTAAAACAGAGCGGATTATGGTGGGCGGATTAGATTTTAGTGACAATGACCTGAAGTGTTGAACGCCCAACCTCCCTCCTCGAGAGCTGCTTTAGACGTTCCTCTGCTTCAAAACACCCTTCTGCACAACTTAAGGATAAGCTGAAGAGTGATTTAAAAACAGCTTTGTTTTTATTATTACGTGGATTTCATAGCAAGGAAGTGCACTTTTAAAATAAGTAAGCACAGAAAAAACAGAGAAATGCAAAACAGGAGAAAAAAAGAAAACCTAAAAGCATTTTAAACCTTTTTCCTCCATCTTTAAAATGCGTTTTTAGTCGTTGCTGCATTGTTTTTATTAATTTAGGGCAAGAAAAACTATAATCTAAATTAATAAAGACATAAAATATCAGTATCATTAAAAATAACTTCTGAGTCTAAATTGAGAACGTTCATGTATTCATTAACCTTTGAATGATTGTTTTTTTATGCTGCACCTTCTGCACTGTAACTGCTCATCCTTTTACTTTAACTGCCTTTATTCTGATTCTGAAATCTGAAGTGAGTTTGTGCTTTTGATTAGATCTAAATGTGTTTGTGTATTTAAATTCTTCCGTCACATTTATTTAAATGGTTGTGCTATTCTCGCTAATGGAAATTGCTTCAGTGTATGAAACGGGCTATACAAGTGAAGCTGCTTTTCCTACTGGTGAAAAACTGATCATAGGTCATAATTTTTAACATTATTTAAACATCCTCATATTCATATTTTACACAGATTTTATGCAACTTTTTCATATTTGTAAATAATTCTCATGAGCCAGTATGTTCTAAGATGACTCTTTACAGGATTAATGACATTCTGTGGCCAGAGTACCGCACTTGCAACTTCAGAATGCTGCTCTGGTCCCTGTTAACTTCACTGGCACTGTCGTCGGCTTCCAGCATGCTTTAGCTCAAGAACACCGCTGATTTGTTTCCTTTAGTGATGAACCGTTCTTGTAGACACTAGGGAAGACTGAGGAGACGTTTCAGCTATTATATTAAAAAGACAAATGCACGGCGAGGATATTCACTTTTGCTTCGACCACAGATACTAACGGACACTAGGGGGTGCTAAAAGCAAGAAAAACTGCTTAGTATCCCTTTAATGTTGCGCAGTTGTTTAAGGTGAGTTTAAAGCCTATTTTAGGCAGATATAGGGACTAAGATGTGCTTCAGCCATCGGTTGACCTGCCAGGTAAAGTTTTTTATGGATCTATCGTGTGAATGCATGACAAGCCATAATTTGTAACTTCAAAGATATTCTAGAATAAAGGTGAAAAACAAAACTGAGCAAGATGCTGTTCGTTGTTGGGACAAAGAGTTTGACCCTTGAAATGTTTCAAATCTAAAATATATGGAAAAGTTATTAAATTAATACTTAATATTTAATCTATAAATGGTTTTATTCATAATGGCAGGGTTATGATATTTTAGGTTATTAACTACGTTGTGTAGATTATTTTAATTACTGCTTTAGTTTACAACACACGACTGGTAAAATGGATTAAATGGAGATTTTTGTTTTTAATTAGAATAGAATGACCTCATTATTTCCTCATATTCTAACAGGGAGTTTCATAATAAGCGCTGGGACTCGAAGGATACAGAATTACTGCAAAACAAATGAAAAAAAGTTGTGATTGTCAAGAAAAATGAAAAGGAAAAGATGGAGAGACTCGCCACAAATGACACAAATTTGTATCTCCACTTTGGTTCAGTAGAGTATGTACAAGTCACAGAGAATGACTGGTACCCAGTCGAAACGAAAATGGTTTTTAAATAAGTTACAATTAGATAAGCATTAATCTCAGTGGTATAAATGAATGTCTTGCTGTAGGGCTTGTTGAATGTAAAAACAGATTTACACACACACACACACACACACACACACACACACACACACACACACACACACACACACACACACACACACACACACACACACACACAAATCCTCTCACCAGATTGGTCTGGAAGTCGTTCTCTGCTATTTTAATTGCTCTGTCATTTAAAACAGAAATAAGCCCCCGCCTCCCCTACACCCCACCGCCAAACATTCTGCCCCTTGATTTTTCCTTTGAAATTAAATATTGTATACAAATACATGCTGTTCATGGGCATGAGCACAGTTCATCACTGGAATCTGCATAAAACAATGCTTAAAAGGCTCCATGCGCTTTCAGCTACAGGACTCTTTTATATGGGACACGCACATGTAAACAGATCAGTAACAACTTTGGTTCATGTTGTTCTGCTCATCCGCAGAAATGAGGGAAATGTGGGAATGCAGTTGTTTCACATTTCAAAGAGAGCATTCTCCATTTTTATAAAGGAGGTAAAGACCACCTATGATGCTATTTTATAAATGGACGCTGTGATTAAAGCAAAACCTTCACGTTTTTTCAAGTAAATGGAGGCGATGAAGCGCCGTCGTGCGACAAAACACAATATTCCAGGAGATAGCATTGTTGCCTCTTCACTGCAGAAACACAGGAAGTATTTTAATGTGACCTTCATTACACATTCACGTCAACTTTTCTTATCTATTTATGACTAAATTCCTTTCCACTCCTGTTGTTCAATTAGTGCTTGACCCCTTTAGCGGCGATGTAAATTAAATGACATTTCAGTGTCGTCCCATATTTAAAATACTGCGTTAGTTGCGGATCATAAATGATGATCTTCATTCTGCAGCTAATTTATTCATTTAACAATTTCCCTCCAGAAGTTACAGCAGAAGGCTCTGCAGCAACCTAAGCAGAAGAAATCCAAGTCGGCTGAATTTCTGATGGGTGAGTCCTGCTTGATGAGTTATTGCTCATAATTTGTGTAAGGATTAATTAACTAATTACAGACAAATGGCTTTGGGCTAAATTTTGCTCCTGCTTGTCAGGGCGCAATTTGTAATTATTTTAATCATTTCTTCTTTTTTTTATCCTCCTCCTGCAAGATTCTGATTTAATTTTAACCTAATTGTGTTTTAGCATCATTTGAGGAGGATGCACTTGAACAATTGGGAGCAGGTGAAATCATCAGCAGAATTTGGTTTTTAATACATTTGTTGTGTTTTTTTTTTACGTGTGTGAATCGTTTTGACCTAGCTGTTTGTATTGGCCTACACGCCACAGCTTTTTGTTTATTTTTTTGTTTATGTTTATTTTATCAGGGAGAGAAGAGCGAACTGCTGCAGTGGGCATAGAAAATCCAGCTTTCAGTGGAGGAGGAAGCGCCGAGCTTTCCGTTTCTCCGAGTTGGCTGGGGAGAAAAATGCGAGGTGACAGGCCAGATAGCACCCTTGCAGCTCACCAAAAAAAATCGGAGCTGCAAGCCCCTGCCAAGGAAAGAGGTGAAGCTTCATTCTTCATTAGGCTCAAATCTGTTGACAGTAGATGTGTTCCTGATCTAACCTTTCTCTCGCTTTCTTGCTCTCTCTCTCTCGCTCCATGCGAGGGGCCCTTGGTCCTGGCATTCCAAAGCAAGCGTGTCCAAACAAGCAGCCCTCGTCTAACTTCTCCTTGCACTGGAGAACGCTGCAGTAGTGGGTGTTCTATCTCTATCTAGAAGTACCCTCGACACAATCAGCCTTGACTCCCACTCTCGGCTACATGCCTTGTGGTGGGCTGGAGTCATAGGAGAGTGCATTTACATATGCTACCGTGTTACCGAGCCGATCCGCTGTCTGTGCGGTGTACTCACAACACCCCCGAAACACGGCTCAAGGCCAATCAGGCATACCAACGTGCCCCCTTATAATTCGGTGTGTCAGGGAGAACTCTTGAGGAATGGGATTGGAAATTAGGATGCGTTCAAGGTTGCGAGCGTGCCAGCTTTCGCAGGAATGAGTCACATTTTAGATTCTTGATTTAATGCAGCTTATTTTGCTGTAGCTCCTAATGGTTAGTAATCACGACCATTAATGCCCATCCATCCATCCATCCATCCATTGTCTGAGCCCGCTTTGTCCACGTGGGGTCGCCGGGGGGGGGCTATCTCCAGCGGTCAATGGGCAATCAGGCGGGGTACACCCTGGACAGAGAGCCAGTCCATCGCAGGGCAACACAGAGACACACACACACACACACACACACACACACACACACACACACACACACACACACACACACACACACACACACACACACACACACACACACACACACACACACACCAATTAACCTAACAGTCATGTTTTTGGACTGTGGGAGGAAGCCGGAGGACCCGGAGAGAACCCACGCATGCACAGGGAGAACATGCAAACTCCATGCAGAATGATCCCAGGCTGGGAAGCGAACCCAGGACCTTCTTGCTGCAAGGCAACAGCTCTAACCACTGTGCCACCGCGCAGCCCCCCATCAATGTCATTATATTTAGTTGCACAGGGCACAGAAATGCACTTACATGTGAGAAAGTGGCTTATTTTACTTAAAAACTTGTTTAAAAGTTTTGCGGTTATTCTCCATCATAGATGAATGCATTGAAGCAATTAGGCGTTATTATAATTAGAAGTGTGGCATTTCTAATGTCAATAGATGAATAATAAAATGTTCAAATTTTAGTTGTGTTAATTTAAAAGTGCAGTTTATTAAGTATTCAACTTTCCAAAATTCATTTTTAATCCAGTAAAATCAGCCAAAAGAAAATAATATTTAGGTTTTTATTACTTTCATTATTTATAATTTTCTTACATGTTAGTTTTAGATGGTTTAACGTCAATTTCTCCAACATATGTGGTACATTAATAATGCAGTTTTGAAGCATGGAATTATTTTTGGAGCAATCTCGTTTTATTTGGAAAAAAACAATATTTTTGAACTTTATCTTTCAATAGACTCAATGTAATGTGCAAATGTTCAATTTTAAGGTAAGTTTTGAATGTCAGTTAAAACTAAATCACAAAGAATTTGTTTATTTGAAACATAAAATCCCAGATTAACATTTTGTAGAAAAATAATAGATTATTGGAATATGCAAGTTTTCGTGCATATAATGATTAGAAAAATGCATTTTTGTTATTGTGTTTGTACATTTTTCATGGGTATCCAACATCTTAAAACTAATTAAATTTAATTATTAAGGGAAAATGATAAATAAGATTAAAAAACGCCTTTTTAAATGTAAAAAGTTACTAAACTAAAAGATCGTGGCTCTAAACAGCAAAATCCAAATAAAAAAACATGAAATAACAAAAAAAAGCAAATAATAAATCTAATAAACAACAGAAAGATTAATAATGAAGTTCTATTAAGCTCTGTGATTTCTGCACCGGTGCTGAAACATCCAGCAGCAGATGCAGATCGCTCCTTTTTCTGCAAAACTTTGATTTTTCACCCGAGCACATTTCCTTATCTCTCAGTGACCGTTGAACGCCATCTCTGGCTGGAGATAAATGCTTGATATTGTGCATGTAGGAACAGATAATTGAAATTTTCATTACAGGGATGAATTGGAGGGCAGCCAGACTATTTAGGTAAATCACGGCTATGACTCAAAAGGCGATTCACGACGCTGCTACCATTATGCAAATTTGTATTTGAAAAAAGGGTTTCATAACCTCAGAGCTATTTGCGGAGAAATTGTTCAAACTCGCTGCTAACAGTGTAGAGGGATTTAACATGTGAATTTCACAGTCAATTTATGGTGCCATTGACGAGTCACACGGCTGCCTCTGAGTTAATAAGTATTTCCGTCGGAGTGTTTAACTTTGACAATGAAAAACCTCATGCAGTCATCTCATAAGAGCACAAAAGCAGAGAAAAGGATCCCAGTGAACTTCTTGGGCAGACGTGCCTCCTCTGATTTCCCAGCCCTGACATCCTCAGACTCCTTTAAAGTCAGCCCTTGTGTGGAACGCATAACCAGATTTAATGCACCGTGCAATTTTTTACCCTGAGAAATGCAAGTGAAGCAATTTAGACCGGAGTGAAATGTCCAAGGTTTGTAATGAGAATAATTTGAGTTTAAGAAAGCTGCTTGGTGGTGTGTACTCTTAACAGAAAGGGCCCCGGAGACATTTCATTCCCATAAACTGTGTGGAGCAGACTTGATACCCATAGGTCAGCGATTGCTAATAAGAAGTCAATGAGACATGAGCTAAGGGGTTGTTTTCTTTCGGATCTGCTCCTCCAAACCCGCCTGGTCCTCTAGGCCACTGACCTCGGAGTATTTAGAAAGTATTGTCTTTGAAATTCCAGGTACTTTCAGGCTTGTAGACTTTCTCATTAGTTCCTTTTGAACATTGCAAACATATGGCAGTCGTATTTAAGAGATTGCCTGCCTTGACCTTTTGCGGCATGCTAATTAGGCCCCAGAGCACTGCAGGCCGGAGAGAGGTGCTCTGAGAAGCCCGGCAGTCTTTTTCTCACTCTCTCTCTCTCTCTCTCTGCCTCTGAACTTCTGTCTCATCTCGCCTTATCTGGTACCCGCCACCGCCACTAACCTTCCACGGTGTGAGTTTCAGAATTAAAATTGAGCTTCATGTGCTTCTAATAACCACTAACCTAAACCTGCGCAACCCCTCCACGCCTCGCCATTCCCTCCTCCAACTCCCAACCCCTCTCTTTCTCATTCACCACCCTCTCTCTCTCTCTTTCCAAAGGAAATCAACGTGCCCGAAATTACTTTGACCCACCATCGGCGGAGCAGACAGACCCAAGGCAATGCGCGGTGGCTGGGGTCAGCGGCGAAGATGAGCTGGAATTAAGTATGCCATTCTCTGTCATAATGGTTCTCCTCGGTTCATTAAAGCGAGGTGAGAGAGATCACCGGTAGCAGGCTGCCATTTGTGATGGCGGGACATTCTATGTAAATACACCAAGCTACGGCACCACTAGATTGGCTACCCAACTCGTTGTCATTGAAGAAGGTCACGTATCGTTGGTCAGTCTTCATTTCACCGAAGCGTTCCCCTCTCCCCAGTCAGAAGACACACGCAGAGCCACATCAATAGTTTGCAGACCCCTCCTAAAGTAGGCCCATTAGAAACGAGCTCTTGGGAGCAAAGTAATATGCATGTTATAATGAATCCTGGCTATTAATGGAGGAGCCATTTTCACCTGTATCTTTTGGATATCTCTGCCTTGTAATATCAAAGGATTCACCAAGTCACATCTCATCACACGATGACAGGCTAGCTAACAGGCAAGTTAATGCTCCTGCTTCATTACTCCCACCTGCATCCACCCTATTTCCACCCCTCTCTGATTTGGCTAATATCTCCGGTTTGCATGCTGAGATGTGGTTTAGATCGACTTCTCTGATAAGGAGGAAGTCATTTAGAAAATGAGAAATCTGTGTGATTTTCCACCTCTGTTAAAAATATAATCATTGTATAATTTCTATGATTTGTAGCTATGATGAAAGCAGATGAAAGCAGACTGTATGAAAGGATGGCGGCATTGTTGGATGATGATGACACGTTTATAGACCTACCCGGTATGTATCCTTACCTGACTGAGCTGACATTTTTGGGATAATACATACACTTAAATACCCTAATTGTTTATGTTTTTAAGACTGAAAATAATTCCATAACAGCTAGACAATCAAAAGGTACCAAAGTTACCAAACGTTTGACACTGTAGACGCCGCAAACCGACCAGATAAAGACGAGATGCACGGAACAAAGAACAGACCAGAAAAGGACCCTCACTGGTGCTTTCCAAGCACAGCCATTGTTTCACAGTAGGCGTGCCTTTTCTCATTAGCTCAGTTTCATTTCAACGCATGGAGGCAACCCTGCATTGGTTAAAGCTTAGCATTGTCTTGGGTGAAGACAGCTCCACCAGATCCTGTTGACATGAAGCACATCGCCCTTGTAATTCCAGCGCACAAGTGATGGGTTTAGGCCCGCTTCAGCACGGTGGATCCGAGCAGGCTCGCATTATTTTGCCATTGTTTTGGATTTAGCTGTACCACTGAGATTAGTGGCCCCATTCATTGTCTTGGAATGTTCATAAAATCCCACAGAGAATGCAAAGAGGATCTCGGATTAACAATTCCACGCAAGAGGCTGACAGCAAAAGAGAGGGAGAGAGCTTGTAGTCGAGTGCCACTGCGGTGACTGCCAGTTAGCACTTTGCTAAGCTACAATAGACTTCAAAACAATTACTTTATGTAGTTGTAGGGCTGCCTCCCACCGGTACCACTGCAAGTGTTCTCTGCAGAACTGCTGTATGTCAGAAATGATCCTGATTTTTAGTAACTGCTCTCTTTTTATTTATTTATTTGTTTTTTGGAGTCTGCAAAGAAAAACATCTTTCTTGAAAATCAACAAAACAGAAATGTTTTTTATTTTGCATAAAACTTGTTTCTTTCTGTCGAAGATGATCACTTCCTGGCTTTGTTAGCATTGGTTCAGAGATGTTTCGACACAAAATTAGAGCTTTTTATTCCAGTTTTCATCAAGATTTAACAAACTTTTGTGTGAAAAGTGTTAGAAATGACAGCAGATTTGGCTGGTAAACATATCGCATATCACGCAGAATGCTTTCTAACATAAAAGAGCAACGCATAACAAAAATAACATATACTCCACAGAAGCAATAAGATATAAAAAGCTTTTCACATTTGCACAATTGTAAATCAAACGGATGGATTTTTTGCATTCTTTGTGAAACCATAGTCCCGTCTCACTCTGATTAATGCATGAATCTATCTAGATTTATTCTTTTAAGAATATTCATGCAAGTTGCTGTTTTACTACATCAGCCTTAAAGCTTTACACATGTTGGCGCATCAGCATTCGCTTCATTCACATGTGCCAATTCATCAGCGTGTGTGCTATTCTACCCAGTTTTGTGAATTTCTGCGGATGCTCACTGATGCGTATCTTTCCAGGTACGCTTCAAGCCTCCAGAGATGAGGAGGTGTTGGAGGTGAAGGCAGGTGATCTGGTGCTTCAGCGGCAACGGCAGCTTCACAGTGGTGGAGGTGCCTGGGGCACCAGGCCCTCCCAGGCCAGCGCCATCGCCAAAGCCCAGGCTGAGGGTAGCGTTTGGCTGGGAGGAGAGACTGGACTCCAAGCGGGGAGGATGGTAACGGGCAGAGAGCGTGCTGTAAAAAGTAACGCTATTCTTTTATTTGGTTCAACGGTTTGATTTCTTGTGCAGCCATGATGGCTTTTTGTCAGTAGAATTTTACAGTTTTAAACCAACTAAAGCAAAAATGCACGTTTGCGTTAAGTATACAGTGTGGCAAATGTGGTTAATTGATGGAAAACACAATTTTGTTTGAAATATAATTTTATGGTCGTTACTTTACGCTGCAGTCATGTTCCGGTTTAGTTAAACGTAACGGGGATTTTGATGCCACGAGCTATGTCTTGCAGCGAGGCCGGCTGAGGAAGCGATCCCCTGCTACACCCAGCAGCTGAGGGAACGCGTGCAGCCTGACATGATCACGCTTGGCAGCCTTTCACTGCAGCAGGTCAGGGCTACAAAGAGGAATATCTGTGTCATCATCCCATATTCACCAGCACATCAGCCGTGTCCATTACGCTGTGTATCAGCGCTTTGGCTAATGGACACGGAGTGTGTGCATGTGTGAGTCTACATGGGTCTTTTTGTGTGTATGGGACTTGCTCAAGCTCTCTTTCATTTCACATTCTTTCTCTTTAAGCTTTTTTAAAAAAAAATGCACTCATTTTCACCTAAGATGGTGTTAATCTTAGCTGTGAAAATCCTTTTCACGTTTACGGTATTCCAGAGGTTAGATCCATCCTCAGCATTTAAACCGGTGCCACGTAGAATATTCTCACACAATTAATTTATCTGCAGCGACTGTTTTATGCTGCCTTTTAACTTTGTTGTGCATTATTATGCACATTTGTCTCTGATAGAAGCAGAATTTCCTTGGTTCTTTATGAGTCTTACGGTCCTTTCAGGACAAAAACAGAGCATGACAACGTTTTATTTCTCCAGCGAGGGAACGAGGATTTTGTAAACTAGCTTTCAGATGTGCCGCCTCTCTGAAGAAAATAAAAGAAAGAGGTTGCGTGTTCTCATTCTGCTGGTTTGAAGAGGGATGGAAGTGGATAGGGCTTTGTCTCGGGAAATGTAGACATTAATGCAAATGTAAACCACTTCTATTCACCGTATTTTTAGTTCTAATCTCATTTGAAAAGACGTAACGAGTGCAATCTGAAATATAAATGCACAACAATGTTTCAATGTCACTTGGAAGTCACTGCAACAGATGACTCACCCTCTCAGAGGTGGATAATCAGTGGATCTACAGCACTGAACTCACAGGATCAGCAGATCTACTCCTAAAATATGTGTTTCCAAACCCACCTCCGAATGAAGACGCATTATCCACCAGAGATTTCACATCTATTTTAAAAATGATAGCTCTTTTCTTTTCTTCTCCCTCTGTTCGGCAAGACGCCGTCACTTAGCGGTGTCAGTGTGTCTGAATGGGGTGTGTGAATGTGCTGACTGAATGTAAAACCGGCAGAAAGACTCATCGAATGCTGTATGTCTTTAGGGTCTGGCTCGGTGTCGATTGCCTGGAGATTGCATTACAGTTTGTGCGTAATTCTGCCATTGTGGTGCAATGTACTGTTTCAGAAAGCGGCATCCATAGAAAGTGTGCATTTGTATTTATATGTGTTTTTAGCAGCCGGCTCAGAAGGGAACCCAGAAGAGGAGTGAGTGGGCAAGCAGGAAAAAACGACTAATGGCCGTCTTCAGTGGCAACGCCGAGGTAAAGGCACATTCACACAAACAAATGGAAATATAACTTTTTATGTAGCCCATACCCGTACAAAATTCCTAAAGAGCAGGTTCACTGAAAACACCTGTTTCTATCTGTTCTTTTTAAACATACGATTGGTCACTCTGTTCACGTGCAGCCTGAGTGTGAAAATAGTCTTCTACCCCTATTTCCTGCCAAAGACGCAGAAAGCAGAACAACGGGAAAACAGATGCGCTTGTTTCAGGAATTAGCAGAATGCTACTTCGGAGGAGGGCTTAACACGGCAGGTTTTGGAGTCCCAATATGTGGAAGTCTCGCCTGTGATCGGAAAACAGCAACATAACTCTACCAGTAACTCTGCTCTGTGGCGTGGATGTTTTATCTCCACAAGTAACACAAGCTTGGAGGAGTTCTGCTGTGTGGTGGAGGTGCTAATGCTAACAGTTAGCTTCTACTAGGTGAGACCTTCTCCGCTGTTTCCTGGTTGCTACACCAACAACAGTCGTGAGTCAAGATGGGTGAGTTCATGATGGTAATTAACAGTGTGACGTAGATCTGCCATGATTTTCAAATCCTAGAGTTTCTATCTGTCTATTTTCTATCAGAAACTAATGCGGGAGATAATTTTCATGTTCGGCCTGCATGAAAAACAGAGTGACCGATTATAATCAAAAATAATAATACAAAAAAAATTTTTTCATGGTCCCAAACCTTTTTAAATCAGAATTTTTTTTCCCTAAAGGATCAACATTCTCAAATAATCTCCAACGAGTCAACGAGACCAGTACCCAGGGTAAACACGCTGTTTCAGGGGTAAGAAAAGCTCCTTTTTAATAGTTTTATCCATATGGAAAATTGATGTTTCATGACTGTAATCATTAATTGAGCGAAAAGCATTTGTATTCCTACTGACACTCAAGACTCATATGTCCTCCACACGGCCGCCCTGTGTCGACAGGCATTGCATTGTGGGTAATATGACTCCAGGGCGCAGAAATCCGTCCATGTCATTGGGCTCGGAGGTGCATCAATTCTTGCTCCATCCGCTTTAGTCAGACGTCACGTCTTGCGGCCAGTTCCCCGCGGGCAATCAGCTTAGCATGCTTAAGTTTTTAGCAATTATACAGACTTACGTGCTGGCCGGCATGATAAAAATCAAGAAACTACTGCTGTCTTGCGCCGAGCTGCGTCGTGGGTGGGAGACGGACACCAGCCCTGTCAGATGAATGTGGATGGGAGTTTAGCGAGATGACCTCCTCCGACAGCCTTGTACCCTGTAAATTCCTTCTGATATCAATAGTGGGTGGCTATTAGACATGGGAGACTTTCTATGCATCACCCAGGGCTACATCTGCCTGAAACTGAATGAGAAATTATTTCACTTTTCTCACCCTATGTCTACAAACAGAGGGGAGGGAAAATATGAAGAAATGCAGAGCTGACTTGTGGTTTTTGCAACGTTTGTTTCCACTGCTTCTGATTTAATGGAGGTTGAGTAATTGCATTAGGAAGCACATTGTGCCTCGTTGTGAACTGATGAAAGCATGTGTAATACTTTTGATAGGCAAACAGAGGGGAGGGAGAGAAAGGGAAGGAGCGATCCGTCGGCAGCCTTTGATGTCGAGCATTTATTTGCTGAATTATCCTGCCTTTAACAAGCATCTTATCCCCAGTCACAGTGAGGCCAGGGCCCCTGTGATATTGCTTTATTTTGAGGAATTAAGAGAGGTGACGAGGAGACGGCGCAAAGCAACCGCTTATTACATTACCACTGATAAGATTGAAAGGCGAGAAGAAAAAGACGTGAGGAGAGGCGCAGAGAGAGAGAGAGAGAGAGAGAGAGAGAGAGAGAGAATGAAAAAAGTGTTTTGTTGTGGTATTATTAGATAAAAAAGGGGTTAGACTCACGCCTCTGTGTTTACATTGCAGCAAAAACATAGAAGAACCGTTACCCAGAATGCTCGGGGAAGGCCGGGAAGCAGCAACGGCCGGATTAAAACCGATGACCGAGCTCCCAGGATGCTCAGCGCTGTGGCCATCGTGGAAAGTAAGGTTGGATGAATTGACGAGAGGAAACAGACAATCACATGGGTGTAAACAGGAAGTGACACACACAGTAATCTCTGAGAGGGTGGTGTCACGAGAGGCGATATTGATTCTGAGGTGTTGACAAATCATTAAAAAAGACAGTGTTGTTAGAAATAATACAGCCAAATGATGCAACTGTGTGAAATGGTACGACGAATGGGACCTATGAGAGAATGGAAAATTAAACATTTCTATTTACTTGCTTTTGAAAGGCCAAGTTCACAGAGAAACAGATTTTTATTAGTTATTTTTTTAAATATGATCAGTCACTCTGAGTTTAACATGCAGGCTTAATGTGAAAATAGTCTTCTAGCCTCATTTCCGGGATTAGCCGCCGATAGAAAATAGAAGCGGAAATGCTTGGATTAGAAAAGCCTGTGACTTTTGCATGTCACAACGTCAAATTAGCATTCATGGACTCACTCTTCTTGGCTCATAATGATTAAGGCTGTTGTTTATTTAGCATCCAACAGACAGCAGAGCACATTTTGGCTAGTAGAAGCTAACCGTTAGCATTAGTAACTCCACAACATGGCAGAACTCAGTCAGGCATGTGTTATTTGTGGAGAAGAAACATCAACATTGCAAAGCAAAGAGAGTCAGTGAGAGTCATGTTGCTGTTAGCCAATCAGAAGTGAGCTGTCCAAATATAAGACTAACTAAGACTCCAAATCCTGCCGTCTTCTGGTCACCTCTCCTCTGGCTCACTTCTAGTTCCTAAAACAGGAGCGCCAGAGCTTTTTACCCACAAAGATCGACTCACGAGACATTAATTTATACTAGACCACTGCAAATGTGTTGAAAAACCAAGTGAACTTGGTCTTTAATAATTTCACTGGACAGAAAGGCAACTAAGCAACAGAGTTTTTCCTTTAGCATGCAAGACTTTGTGTGAACTTCTTCTTTAATTTAAGGAATACAAGTAGGTGGACATCTTTTTCAAAAGATAAAACAAAAGGCAACAGAGAGCAGGAGAGGGGAAAAGCGAGTGTGAGGAGCAGGGGGCTGCGGCGTTAGCAGCTGTAGGAGTGTGCTGTTGTGTTGCATCTGGGGATGAGCCTGCCATGCCACCATGCTGGCTTAAAGATGTAATGAATCTTCAGTCGGGGGCTTTCCTTCCAGGGTGACAACTGGCTTTGAGGAAGGTTGTAAATGCAGGGGAAATTGTGGTATAATTCCTCAGACTGGCGTTTGTGCCCCCCAGTCACCATTCGATTATCTCCCAAATTGCTGTGTTTCACTGAGATAAAGATTTTTTATGGCTTGCTGACTTGAAACAACTAGCACAGTCAGAATAGGGGGCAAAGCAGGAAGAGGCAAAAAGAAAAAAAAAAGAGAGCGAGCAGCGATGGCCAAACCTGCCACGCATAGTAATTTCTTTTGGTAAATGACAAAATCTTTGTTTATGTGACATTTCCTGAAAATCACTGCAGCGAGATGAATCTGAAATATAAAATGTCACATTTGGCATGCAAAACTATGAAAATATATTTCTGTGCAAAATTCATGGAGGCATTTAATTTAGAACGTGTTTAATAACTAAGGCAGCCTGCATCAGTAATCCTGCCCGGAGGTCCCGAAAAGATTGTCATATTTATTCTCTCTTTTCTTCACCCCCTCCTTCGTTCAGAAGCCAAAAAATTTTAAGGGTAAATGTTCATTGTTAATTAAGATTTACTAATTAAAATGAAAATAATTAACACGAAAGCTTAATCTCTGAATATTAGCCCGTACTTAGAAAGAAAGGAAGTTTTTGTACGTGGCATTTCCTGTCTCTATTAAGAGTGCATTTGTGTGATCAGTCAATGTGCGGAAAGCCCTGAAAAGATGTTTCAGTGAAAGGACGGCCGCTTGCCAGCGAAGCCACGGAGGATCCCTCACCAGAGTCTTTGATCTCATCTGTAGGAGTGCCGTAATGTTATGGCACTTTAGACACAACTCAGGCTCGGGGCAAACAAACCACCTCTGATATGGAAAACTGGCTCACTTCACCTTTTACCTTCGTCTCGCTGTCGTCACTGTCTCTTCTGATGCCCGCACAATCACCGGATAATAACAATACTTCTCAGAGATATTCCTACTTCACATCAGACTTTCTTTGGCTTTCTTACTCTCCTTTTCCCCTCCTCCTCCTCTTTTGCATGCATATAACATTTTACAGTGTGGGAGCTTGGAGGCCTTCCTCACCTCCTCCTAAACGTGAGACATGTGGGCTAAACCGCTTTGCCACCAAATTATACTGATTTCACTTCTGCCTGCATTGTTTTGGTAGTTTTTGGAATCCAAAGATGCTCACCGTGAGGAGACTGAGGGGCATAGCTTCAGGGTTTAGCATGTGGCTTCCCACTTCACAGAACAAACGGACATTTTCAGCCTTCGAGAGATGAATGTGTGTATTTTAAACAGCCCTAGATGCAAACAGTCCTGTATAGTATAAGGCTCTAGCGTAGAAATCTAGACAAACCTTTGCAGTAGCAAAAGATTGTTCTGCTGTCTCCATTGACAGCAGGCCAACCACTGACTTGGCTAAGTTTAGGCACGGCCAGTCACAGCGCTTTATATTTGTAGAGACGTCGGGCAGGCTTGGCATCATTAGGGCAGAGCTGCTAGAAGCAAAACAACAAAGATGGCGGCAGCTCAGCAACGACGTTTGTTTGAAATGGCTTTGGCATCAACTTTGGACGATTTAGACTTGAACTTTTCTTTGAGACATTAGCACATAGAAGTTCTTCTTCTTCTTCTTCCTTCTTCTTCTTCTTCTTCCTTCTTCTTCTTCTTCTTCCTCTTCTTCTTCTTCCTCTTCTTCTTCTTCTTCCTCTTCTTCTTCTTCTTCTTCTTCCTCTTCTTCTTCTTCTTCTTCTTCCTCTTCTTCTTCTTCTTCCTCTTCTTCTTCTTCTTCCTCTTCTTCTTCTTCTTCCTCTTCCTCTTCTTCTTCTTCTTCCTCTTCTTCTTCTTCTTCCAGCTCAGTGGCCTAGTGGTATGAGTTTCCACCCTGAGACTGGGAGATCACTGGTTCAAATTCATAGTCGGGTAATACCAAAAAATGGGGCCCAATGCCTCTTTGCTTGACTCTCAGCATTAAGGGGTTCAGTTGGGGGGTTAAATGACCAAATAGTTACAGAGCACGGCCGTGTCAGCAGCTCGCCGCTCCCCCAGGGGATGGGTCCAACGTGCAGAACAAGTTTCACACACAATGTGACAACTTATGGTGTATTTAATGGTGTATCAGTCAACGACAGCACCGATGGCTGATATCCGTTGCTATGAATACATCACATTGTTCGTTGCTCTGATTAGTCGTAGAGCTGTCCAGCTGTGTGCAGACATTTTGAAAGACAACCATAGACTCTGCTCCTATGACTTAGCTCTGTCTATGGGTTGTGGTCAGACTATATATTTAAATTCATAGAATGGCTTTTTGGAGTCCCTGGGACGAGTGCTAGATAGTGCTCCATCAGGGGATTCCATTGTCCTGCTGGGGGACTTCAATGCTCACGTGGGCAATGACAGCTTGACCTGGAGGGGTGTGATTGGGAGGAACGGCCCACCTGATCAGAACTCGAGCGGTGTTTTGTTATTGGACTTCTGTGCAAGCCGCAGTTTGGCCATAACGAACACCATGTTCGAACATAAGGATGCCCACCGGTACACTTGGTACCAGGGCAGCCTAGGTCACAGGTCGATGATAGATTTTGTAGTCGTATCATCTGACCTGCGGCCGTATGTTTTGGACACCCGAGTGAAGAGAGGGGCGGAGCTGTCAACTGATCACCACCTGGTGGTGAGTTGGATCAGATGGCAAGGGAACATGCCGCGTAGACCTGGCAGACCCAAACGCATAGTGAGGGTCTGCTGGGAACGCCTGGCAGAAGAACCTGTCAAGACGGTCTTCAACTCCCACCTCCGGCAGAGCTTTGACCACGTCCCGAGAGCAGTGGGGGACATTGAGTCCGAGTGGGCCTTGTTCCACTCTGCGATTGTCGAGGCGGCTGTTGCTAGCTGTGGTCGTAAGGTGGCCGGTGCCAGTCGTGGTGGCAACCCCCGTACCCGCTGGTGGACACCAGAGGTTCGGGGAGCCGTCAGGCTGAAGAAGGAGGCCTACAGGGCGTGGCTGGTCTGTGGGTCTCCGGAGGCAGCAGACAGGTACCGGATAGCCAAGCGGGGTGCAGCAGTGGCAGTTGCCGAGGCAAAATCTCGGGCGTGGGAGGAGTTTGGTGAGGCCATGGAGAAAGACTATCGATCGGCTCCAAAGAGGTTCTGGCAAACTGTCCGGCGCCTCAGGAGAGGAAGGCAGCAACTCGCTCACACTGTTTACAGTGGGGATGGGGAGCTGCTGACGTCAACTGAGGCTATAGTCGGACGGTGGAAGGAATACTTTGAGGAGCTCCTCAATCCCACCAATGCGCATTCCGAGGAGGAACCAGAGCTGGGAGGCCTGGGGATGGACTGTCCGATCTCGGGGGCAGAAGTTGCTGAGGTAGTCAAACAACTACACAGCGGCGGAGCCCCGGGGGCGGATGAGGTTCGTCCTGGGTATCTCAAGGCTATGGATGTTGTAGGGCTGTCATGGTTGACACGTCTCTACAACATTGCGTGGTCATCGGGGGCAGTTCCTAGGGAGTGGCAGACCGGGGTGGTGGTCCCCATCTTTAAGAAGGGTGACCTGAGGGTGTGTTCCAACTATAGGGGGATCACACTCCTCAGCCTCCCTGGAAAGGTCTACTCCAAGGTACTGGAGAGGAGGGTCCGATCGATAGTTGAATCTCAGATAGAGGAGGAGCAATGTGGTTTTCGTCCTGGCCGTGGAACTGTGGACCAGCTCTATACCCTTGCAAGGGTGATGGAGGGGGCATGGGAGTTTGCCCAACCAATCCACATGTGCTTTGAGGATTTGGAGAAGGCTTATGACCGTGTCCCCAGGGGCACCCTGTGGGGGACGCTCCAGGAGTATGGGGTGGGTGGCTTTCTGTTAAGGGCCATTCAGCCCCTTTACCAGAGGAGCGTGAGTTTGGTCCGCATAGCCGGTAGTAAGTCGGACCTGTTCCCAGTGAGGGTTGGACTCCGCCAGGGCTGCCCTTTGTCACCGGTTCTGTTCATCACTTTTATGGACAGAATTTCTAGACGCAGCCGTGGTGTGGAGTGTGTCGAGTTTGGTGGCAGGAGAATCTCTTCTCTGCTTTTTGCGGATGATGTGGTCCTCCTAGCTTCATCCAGCTCTGACCTTCAGCTCTTGCTGAGTAGGTTCGCGGCCGAGTGTGAAGCTGCTGGGATGAGGATCAGCACCTCCAAATCTGAGACCATGGTTCTCGACCCGAAAAGGGTGGCTTGCCACCTCCGGGTCGGGAGAGAGGTCCTACCTCAAGTGGAGCAGTTTAACTATCTCGGGGTCTTGTTCACGAGTGAGGGTAGGAGGGATCGGGAGATCGACAGGCGGATTGGTTCGGCGTCTGCAGTGATGCGGACGCTGAGCCGATCTGTCGTGGGGAAGAGGGAGCTGAGCCAGAAAGCCAGGCTCTCGATTTACCGGTCGATCTACGTCCCAATCCTCACCTATGGTCATGAGCTTTGGGTAATGACCGAAAGAACGAGATCGCGGATACAAGCGGCCGAAATGAGTTTCCTCCGTAGGGTGGCCGGGCTCAGCCTTAGAGATAGGGTGAGGAGCTCGGACATTCGGGAGGGACTCGGAGTAGAACCGCTGCTCCTCCGGATCGAAAGGAGCCAGTTGAGGTGATTTGGGCATCTGGTCAGGATGCCTCCTGGACGCCTCCCCGGGGAGGTGTTTCGGGCATTTCCTGCCGGCAGAAGGCCCCCGGGTCGACCCAGGACACGTTGGAGAGGTTACATCTCCAATCTGGTCCGGGAACGCCTTGGGGTCCTGCCGGAGGAGCTGGTGGACAAGGCCGGGGAGAGGACGGCCTGGAGCTCCCTAGTTGGGATGCTGCCCCCGCGACCCGGACCCGGATAAGCGGAGGAAGACGAGAGACGAGACGAGACGAGAGGATGGCTTGTCATGCTAATGGGGCTCTGGATACAGTATAGAAGTGTGTGTGTGTGTGTGTGTGTGTGTGTGTGTGTGTGTGTGTGTGTGTGTGTGTGTGTGTGGCTGTTGTTATCATTGACTTAAGCTGATGCCTTTAACTGCCAAACATCATAAACCCTAACCCTCATGAGCTACTTAGAGTGCTTTAGATTAAAAAACATTAATTAATTGATTAATTAATTAATTAATTAATTATTATATATTTTTTACCATGTCCTGTCTGGCTGTGAAGCAAACAGAATTAACGTCTGAATGCTGGTGACAAGCCTTACAGATTTACTCTCAGGTGGAGCATCAAAGCGTCTGCTTTTAATGTCACGCCTGATACTTAAAACTTTATTGTTATTGTTTCTGAATGCTTTGTAATTCCGACCAGACACGGAGTCAGAGGTGAAAGAGAAAGGAAGAGACAAAAATAAACAATAATGAACAAGAGTCTGCTTCTAGACCTGCAGAAAGAGAGAAGAAAAATAAAACAAAACAACAAAAACAAAAAACAAACAAAAAATGGGACACAACAACAATACAATAAGAACAAGCTATCACTGCATCAACATGATGAAGAAATCTATAATCAACGTTGTTTAACTGAACAATCACACGATAATAAATCACAGTGCATTAAGTGCCCACCATAGCCTTAAGACATGTGTTGAACATGCCCAAGTCCATACTTTTGAGAGCACCATGTGAGCACCTGTGTGTGTACACGCGCTTGTTTATGTAAGGTTTCTCTATAGGAGCGTCCAATAGAGAGTGTGAGGGACCACAGATCTGCCCCCCAAAGATGCGTAGGAGACGGGGGGAGCTCCAAGTCCCAGAGATCCAGGCGCTGCCCCAGAACACAGGAACCCCAAGGAGACTGCAACCAGAAAGAACCCCGCGCCCCTCGAGAGGCACAGAGGATTGCCCTGGGGGGCCACAACCAGCAGCCGGAAGAGTCCCGGGAGATATCAGCGGCAAGCCCACAGGCCCGCCCGCAGCCTCCCACCCCCTAGCCGGCTGAGCCCGGGACCCAGCGACCCGGGACCCAGCGACCCGGGACCCAGGGGCGACCACCCCCGCCGGGGACCCAGCAGAGCCCAGGGACCCAGACTCCACCAGGCAGCCACCGGGATTGATCAGGCAGACGCCAAAAATCTTAAATCCCCTGACCCGGGAGCCATGAACACTCAGGCAGACCAAGGCACCACAACCCACACCAGGTGTGGCAGGGGGAGGGGAGACTAGGGATTGCTATTCTATCGTCTATTTTGGACCGTGTCTTATATACTTTAGACAGTAGTTTGGGGGGTTTGAGATTATAGAAGTCTGGTGGTGTTTGTAATTCTATTTTATTGAGCTTACATTTTTGTTTGACTACAGATTTAATTTTCATTTAACATTCATTAATTTAAATTACCGTGAGTGATGTTTAGGTATAACTTAGGACAACATGGGACAGCATCCCCTCCACCCGGTGGAGGGGTCCGTGATCTGTTTGAATTTTGAGGCTTGTTAAGCCTTTTGGCTTGGAGTTGTTATTAGATTTCTGGGCCTGTTGTTTAGACCCATTGTTGCGGTTATCATTTTTACGAGTCCCTGATGCAGTCCCTTCGAGTTGGAGCGTGGAAGGGTCTGCCCCCACCGCCAGAACCGAAGGAGCTTGGGGAATTCTATGTCCCATTAAAATGTTTCATTTCAGTAAAAACATCATCATACTAACAGTCAAGCATGGAGGTGGTGGTGTGATGGTTTGGGGCTGTTTTGCTGCTTCAGCACCTGGAACCATGAATTCTCCTCTCCAGCAGAATCTCCTAAAGGAGAACATCTAACCTCTGACCTTACATGCTGCGAACTTTTCCAGTGTGGCTGAATGAAAACAATTCTGAAAAGACGAGTTTAGCAAAATTCTTCCAAAGTAATGAAAGACTCATTATCAGTTATCATTTGATTAGTTGTTGCTGCCAAGAAGGTCACAGCGAGGTATTAGGTTAGGGGGCAAATATTCATATAAGGTCTGGTTGGTTTGGTTTTTTAACAGAAAGCTGCAGGCAGGTTAGAATGTTGACGTTTGAAAACTTTAAAATAAAAATAAAAAGTGTCTCTGCTTGACAAAAAAGTCATTTGTGCTTTTCTCCATAAAAGAACAAAACAACAAGCAACTAGAAAAGAAAAAAGCAAATTAGCAGCTTGTTTTTTCCTTTATGTGCTGTTATCTTGGTGCAGAGCGTAGGACTGTAGCGCTATTCACTGATTCAATGAACTCTTCAGCAGATTTCCCAAAAGTCTGTCTTCATTTATCGCTCTTTAAATATTCTTTGATTTGACTTCAGAGTTTCCAAAACATTTTGGTTCTGAAAATGTTAAAATAGATCCCAAAATTTTGCTCAAAGGAAGATTTTCTACTGTCTTCATTTGTTGCCAAAAGGGGGAAAAAAATCATTCACACTTATAATTTAATAATTCATCAGTTACCTTGGATCGTAACAATAGATATGCTGATTATTATCCCAATCAAACAAAAACAATAAAAGATCATAAAAATGATAAACACATGAAATAACGCAGGGATTAGGATTGAAACGATAAGACACTTTTAGTTTAGAAGTGTCTGCAGGCAGGTGGGATTCAGTAGCCGATGTTAGAGGTGAATTACAGCAGTAGCAGCATTTCTTTGATAGAACAATACACAAATGCATATTGGCAGGTTTCTAGATACTAACAGATGACTGTCAAACAAATAAGCATCCAGGACATTTGTTAATAATAAAATTAGTAGAATTATGCTTTAAATAATCAGAATAAGACCTTTTCTGTACATGATCTTTCCCAGGAGAACCAGAGAAGTGTTCCCCAGCCAGTGGAGGTGCTCGTGTGCTGCCTGAGATCCACAAGAGACAAGCTTCCCAGGGGTCTCTACTCTGTCAGTGTGGCCCTTCACCGGCCCCTGGGGGGCCCAGCTCTGGCCTTGTGGAGTGAGAGAGGCCAGCAAATCTGGGCAGTGTCCACCGAGCCGACGGAGCACCGGGGCCGCTTCTACGACACGGACCTGCACTTTAACCAGAACCTGTTCATGGTACTCACAATTTCCTTTTGTCAGTTTGTTAATGAACAGGAAATGTGAGGTAAATTAAATTCAACTTAAAGATCACTTCAAAAAGGAAAAACTTTAGGATCACACATATAATATGTATCCAAGAAATCTGGTTGCTAAAGAAAAAATTCTGTTTTTGAAGACGAACAGATTTCTTTCAATAATTCGGAGGATTAAGACTGATAAACGGCAGGAAAAGCTACCAGTATGCTCTGTACACAGAAAAAGTTCTGGTACACTTAAGGGTACCGCTACTGTGTCCCAGTCCATTTAAAGTAACACTGAGCAGTTTCCTGCTGCCCGCCCTACTGGTTGAAAGTGGAATTACAACTGTCGTAAACAACCCTGCAGCAGCCTGCAGTAGCTAGCGCTAATAACGAGCTAACACTACCATGAGCCAGCTAACACTAAGGCCCTGTCCACATGTAGCCGGGGATCTGCCAAAACGTAGATATTTTTCTACGTTTTGGCCTGTCATCCACACGAAAACGGAGTTTTTTCACACGAAAACGGATCTTTTTAAAAACTCCGGCCAAAGTGAAGATCTGCGTTTTCTCCGTTTTGGGTGTCTGCGTGTGGACGGACATAACCGGAGTTTTAAGGTCCGCAACGTCACTTTCCGCGACAAAAAAATGCTGACATCACGTGTGCGACCTGTGTTTACACTAGCCGACAGCATGGATGCCCTCAGAGCTGCGCTCTGTCACTACCCGATCCATCAATGGTCCAAGCGCTTTCTGCTTGTTTGTTTTTGCAAGCGGAATTACTGCTCCTTGCGGAAGACCACAGACGAAGGACGAGGTTAAGAACGGGGGAAGTACTGCCGCCTACAGGTCTGGCATGTCCTTAACAACATATTTATCCGGGTACGTGTGGACAGAGTTTTTTTTTTTAAACGCGGTGGTGTGGATGCAAGTTTTTGGAGGGGCGGATATTCGTTTAAAAAAAAAAACGGCTACGTGTGGACTAAGCCTAAAATAAACCACGAAGTAAAAAGATCCACACTGCTGGAGAAAAAAATATTACTTACAAGTGAAGTAGCAACAAAGCTTAAAGTTTAAAAACTGTCTATTGTTACTTTAAAGCACTGGTTTAATCTTCTCTAATTTAAAACATTCGCTTTTTACTTTATGTGAATAAAACTGCTAATTAGTAAACATGACATTGAATCCGTGCTCAGAATTCAAACCAAATACCTGCTGCTCATTTAGGTAACGTAATCTTGTCTTCATGCCCTGCGATGGACTGACTCTCTGTCCAGGGTGTACCCCGTCTGATTGCCCATTGACCGCTGGAGATAGGCACCAGAACCCCCGCGACCCTACGTGGACAAAGCGGGTTCAGACAATGGATGGATGGATCCTTCCTTTAGCTAAATTTAAACACATACTGAAGGAAAGCGGTTTTAATTGCCTTTGAGCGTCTGAGTTGAACAAAGTGAAGCAACAGCAAAGTAACAAGCTGCAAACATCGACAAATGCACTGCAGAGTTACAGAATCTACATTTCTTTTGCACAATAGAAAAATAAATACGTTTTCCCGTTCTGGCTCTTTTGAAGAACCAATGCAGCGGATTATTTAAGATGAAATCTGTCCAGATTTCACATCAACTTCTTTAAACCTCTTGATATGAAGGAAGCCATCCTCTTCACATAAGCAGCGCTAATCTCAGCAGCCCACAGACTGATTCTGGATGGCTGACATTGACCGGTGGATTAGAAATCTTTGGTTCTGTTCACATATTGAATTTGCACACAGGACAAAAGATTCTCAAACCTTAAAACAGAAGCGCTTGAATTCAAGTGTCCTTCCTGATCCCATACAGGCCTGTATAGGCTCACGTCTCTGATGGCAGCAAAGGCCCGTTTGGAGCGTTCAGCGCGCGTGGACACTGTCAGCATGCTGGTGGGTGTATTCACTCAGCTCAGGCTTTCTCACAATATTGTCTCCGGCTTCTATCTGACAGAAAAGGATGGGTGAAAGCTGGCATGAACTGAATACAGACCTGGGATCTGATTCAGATGTATAAAAACCGGTTTAAGTAAGGCATAGTAAATGCCTCGTGTCACTCTGATTTCCCTCCACTCCTCCTTAATTTCTGAGCTGTGCTTTATAGACAAACCAGCTGTTGTTATTCTCACTGACAGCACAGGAAAGGCTGATCAGATTTGTGCGAGACCACTTGCTTAGCCTGCCTCTCTCTCTCTCTCTCTCTCTCTCTCTCTCTCTCTCTCTCTCTCTCTCTCTCTCTCTCTCTCTCTCTCTCTCTCTCTCTCTCTCTCTCTCTCTCTCTCTCTCTCTCTCTCTCTCTCTCTCTCTCTCTCTCTCTCTCTCTCTCTCTCTCTCTCTCTCTCTCTCTCTCTCTCTCTCTCTCTCTCTCTCTCTCTCTCTCTCTCTCTCTCTCTCTCTCTCTCTCTCTCTCTCTCTCTCTCTCTCTCTCTCTCTCTCTCTCTCTCTCTCTCTCTCTCTCTCTCTTGCCCACAACATAGCGTGAGATTTTAGAGGTAGTTGCAGTTTCTACCAAGAGGAAATGAGGAATTAGTGATGGTAGGAGGAGGCCAGGAGCTTATTTTCCTTTCCTTCCTTCTCTATCCTTCCCTCCTTCTTTTCCACTTTCTTTATTCACCACTTGCTTTGTCTGTCTGGGCTGGATTAAGGCAGACACAGAGGGGTGTCTTAAACATGGAGGTTACTGGCAACCCCTCAGAAAAGTTGATGAACTGGAAGTCAGAATATATATATGATATATCTTTAAAGGAACTTTACGGAGTTTTGAATTTTTATGCTCGCGATTGCCCCCTCAAGCCAAAAGCATAACGGCAGCTTCAATGGTAGGCTCGTGCACGAGGCGTGCATGCTGTACGTGCACACTACTTAACGGAAATAACAGCTGAGACAGTCAGCTCCGTGTGTGTGTGTGTGTGTGTGTGTGGCCCGGAGGACAGAGGACAGGAGAACACTCAGCAAATTAATTAAATAATGTGGTTCTGTACCTTTCTCTTCAGCACAGCCGACAAAGGTTTAAGATGGGTCAGTCCTCCTGCATGCTCAGATCATTCCCTTCCCTTGCTTGAAAAATTGTTCCAAAATGAAAGTTGAACCCACATCTTTTTTATCTGTGAATTCAATGCCGTTTAGCGAGTCTCAAATAAAAATTTGGGCATCTTACTGTAAAAAAATATACCATTCATGTAAAAAAGAAACTCTAAATAAACTATATTCACATCCAGAATCAAACCTGGGTCTTCTGCACAAAAGTCCAACGTCTTGCTAGGCGAGCTAACACACCAGTGACATCACTAGTATCTGTACCATTTAAGAACTGTTCAGAGGGCTATGCCTGAGCGTGGACGCACATGAAGCAACCTGCTCGACCCGAGCAGTTCTCTTTTTCTGTGATTTCACAGAAAAACAGGCAATCACAGTAAAAATGCCAGGGCTCATTCTACAGGACCAGGGCATTGCAGGAGAATGTATGAAGAAGAAATGTATTATTTATATACATGTTTTGGCTGTCAAACTTCCATAATGCCCCTTTAAAGATAAACAGCAAGTTAACTGAGAAACCATTTTAACTTGTTTTTGATCACTCACATGCAGGCTGAACTTGAAAACGGTCTTCTATCCCTATTTTCTTTAGCCGCCAATAGAAAATAAGTGGGAAAACACTCGGGTCAGAAGAAACCACACAGATCTACGTCACACTGAAAATTAGCATTCATTGACTCACCCATCATGGTTCACAACCAGGAAGGCTTTATATGTTTCATAAGCTTGACCCCTCATTGCCCTCCTTTAAACCCCTTTGGATAACCATGATTGTTGATTTTTGCATCCAGGAGAGAGCAGAGCACGTCTCAGCAAGTGGAAGCTAACTGTTAGCATTCATAACTCTACAACATGGCAGAACTCCTTCAGGCTTGTGTTATTTGTGGATTTAAAATGTTAATGTAAATGTTACAGCAAACAGAGGCAGTGGAGGCATTGCTGTTGGCCAGTTAGAGGCAAGATGTCATAATAATAATAACCCCTGGTGCACACTGGGGGAATTAGCGGTGTGGAATGGTGGCGGGAAGGTTTACTCGCTAGCTTCGCAGTGCATCAATCCAGACTGGGGAGCATCTCAGATGAAGAGCGGCACTTTCACCATCCTGCTTGCTGGACTCACAAAATCCCTCGAGACATCAAGTGTTGCGGTTGTTCATGCCGTCCACCATTAAACCAAGAAGGAGAAAAGGAGATCACATTTGATCGCTGTATGTTTGATCTCCACTGCCAGGATTAAAGCCATGAAAAACACACTGTTCTTCTCAAAAGATGCTGGGAGGACATAAACCATTAGGTCACTTGTATTGACGTGATTGACTGATTGATTTTTATCGATTAGCATTCAAATATCTCAATGAATACAGAATAAAGATTACCACAAAGCAAGAAACACAAAACAAGACTAAACAAAAGGTATTGGCTGAAGCATTTGCTTATTACGCCAACCCTTTTAACAAAGATCTTTTTGCATGCAAACCGTAACCTACATAAGTAAGAAATTGCATCTTAGAAAATTATGGGACATTTGACACTGATACCGTGTGTAAAAAAGAACCCAATTCTATCTTTAGCTGTGCGGCGCACCGTTTCTGGGATGCGCTTGAAATATCCCGCAGCCAGATTCTATTTGAAGCAGCGACGTTCCGTTGCCGTTCCGCGCCACTGATGCCTCCATGTAGACCCCGGGTGAGACTCCAAATTCTATTTTCTGCTCCCCTCCTACCAGAGCGCACGAGCTTTTTTTCCCCACAGAGAATGACTCAAAAGGCATTCATTCATGCTAGAAACCATAGCAAATCTATTGAAAAAAAAACTGTGAATGAGAGTTTTAAATCGGTTAAAACAGGAAATAAAACCAATGGATATGGTTTTGGAATACAAAATAGTAAAAAAATAAATTCTTATAAATTAATTTTAATGGTTGACGGTGAACAAGAATTAATCAAATCAGTAGTCCACTTTTACTTCGAAAGCCAATCACATGGGAGGATACCAAAACCGTCTTTCTGATTCAAGCCTAGAAAATTCAAAGCATTTAATCAAGTTAAAAATGTAACTGGAAAATCAGTTAATTGTTATTCTCTGAGTCTTGATTAGGAAATGAAAATGCAAAACAACAAATGCTCGATGCTTCGAGTGTAACCCGAGACTTTAATGTCTGTTTTCGTTCACTTCTTCTGTCGGTTGTTAGGACGGACGGTTCCAGAGAACCTTCATGAACAAATGAAGTTAGTAAAAGCATCATCCACTCTCACAAACCTGACAGTAACACAAGACCTCCAGCACAAACATGTGCACGCGTCTACGCACAGGCACTATTTACGCAGGTCACATCAGCCCCAGTAAGTGAATTATATGAATATCCTCAATATCTGTAATCCACAATATTATTCCATAAATTTATGTCTTGAGTCACACACCCGTCATTTCACAGGTGCTCACCAGATTTGTGTGTGTGTGTGTAAATGGGATACACATGATTAATGTGTTAAAACAAGTCCTCTGCATTTTCCATTACAACTAATAAAGGGATAAAATATTTCCACCAGATGATGGATGAACTAGCCCGTTCCTCACTGTCAGTCCATTTTTTAAGCAAACCCACCGTTCACGGGTAAATAAGAACACACGTGTTTGCCATCGACTGCTAACCACCGACACATTTAGCAAGACGCTGATAACATTATCAGTTTGATTTATGGGGCTTTACGGAAACACAAATTCAGTATCTGTCAGTTTACACTATAATGGCTGTTTGAAGCTCCACTTCGTGCCCAGTGTTTATCAGGCTAATATATCCTGTTGGGTAATTTGCAGAGATGTGGATGAAAGCGCTAAAAGAAATAAAAGGTCTTGCCTTCCTTGAAGGAGAACAAATCACCTACCAAATTTTGTGCCATTTTTGTAAACTCAGAACATTTTATATTGGGAAATGATGCGGTCAGTCAAATGTGAAATATATGATGTCACATAAAATTGCAAGATCTTGTGGAATTTCTCTAAAGTGTAACTCTTAACTACTAGACAGTTGAAGCCCTTTTTGTGTTTTTCAGGTCTATTTGTCAGATAGTTGGTGTAAATTAAACAATTCCCATCCAGCGGTTCATGAAAAGGTCCATGTGTATCATGTGTGCACACATTCAGGCTTTTGTCTTGTGGTGTGCCTGCAGAACTTACCTGCTGCATGTGACATCAACCCCTCCATGGTCTTAGTGTTCCAGCTCATCAGCCAACACCACAGCCATCTCAGCTCTGCAGTAGCCTGGGGAGTATTTCCTCTTTGTGGGTCGAACCTAAACCTGGTCCACGGCAGGTAAAGTATCTTAAAGGTACACGAATCTTGAGCCAGTAGGTGATAAAATTAGCTTTTAGAAGGTGAATAAAACTTCTCAGCCCCCGCCGATCCTTGTTGGGAAAATACCACATTTGAAACTTGAATCTCTCCGTACCGGTGACCTGATGTCTAACAAAGTCTTGCGAGAAGCAGTAACGCATCACGGTGGAGCGTCAGAGAAAACAAAGAAAAACTAACGTCCGACTGGAAGAGGGGTCACACGGACTCAGCATTGGGACGCATTTATCAGAGACGAAGAAGAATGCAGACCTCCCTTCATGCAATAGCGTTTGTGAATATAACTTCAACATGTGATCAGCTGGTTTGAGAACAAAGGTGCAGAACGAGAGGACGGGGAAACAGTTCGCTTTTATGATGGTGACGTACACTAAGGGGCTGTTAAATCAAGCCCAAACTGCCTAGTGTCCCTTTAACTGATGGCTTGCATGAATAAGTAGCAGCAACTGAGAGTGAGAGAAATCTGAAACAACAATAATAATAATAATAATAATACATTTTATTTAAAAGCGCCTTTCAAAACACCCAAGGTCACTTGACAGAAAATACTTAATAAAATACAATAAAACAACAATAAAACCCAAACAAGAAAAAACAAGGAGAGAAACAGTTCAATGAAATCAGAGGTTGTAGGCAGATTTAAACATGTGTGTTTTGAGTTTTGTTTTGAAAAGGGTAAAACTGTCGATGTTCCTGATGTCTGGGGGAAGTGAGTTCCAGAGACGAGGAGCGGAGCGGCTGAAAGCTCTGCTCCCCATGGTAGCGAGACGGGCAGAATGAACCGCAAGATGGATGGAAGAAGAAGAGCTGTCCAAAGATGAGGAGAAGTCTATGCTGAGGGGGAGGGCCGTATTGTCCACATGAATATTAAAATCACCAAGTAAAATTACATTTGGGGAAAGGGCGGACAGATGGGATAAAAGAGCAGAGAGTTCATTTAAAAACTCAGGGCTGAACTTGGGGGGACGATAAACAGTGACAATTATTGTGGGGGTCGGGCCGGAGAGTTGACAGGCGAGGCATTCCAGAGTGGTGAGAGGAGGAAGGCTTACGGGAAGGACCTTCCAAGTCTCGCGATAGAGTATCGCGAGACCACCACCACAGCCTGACCCACGTGGTTTGGAGGTGTAAACAAATCCGGGAGGAGTACAGTCATTGAGTTGTGAGAAATCACCGGGTTGTTGCCAAGTTTCGTTCAAACAAAGAAAGTCTAGCTTATGGTCACTGATGGTATCTTGGAGGAGATGTCCTTTACCAGAGAGGGAGCGAATGTTGAGAAGACCAAAATTAGCAGTGCGGAAGTCCCTGACGTTGAATACTTGTTCTTTTTGAAATTTGATAGGTCACATTGATTTAACGCGCAGGCTGAACGTGAAAATGTTTTTTCTATTTCCAGCAACGTAGACAGGGAAATGCTCGGATGAGAAAAGCCAGTAAATTCTAGATGACATCAAATTAGCGTTCGTGGACTCACCCATGTTGGCTTGCAACGGGGAGTGGCTGTTGTTGATTTAGCACCCAGGAGAGAGTAGAGCACGTCTCTCCTAGCATTGGCTAACCTAGCTAACTTCTACTTCCTGAAACAGGAGCAGCAAAGCATTCTTTCCCCACAGAGATCGACTCACCAGGCATTCATTCATACTAGAGACCAGAACAAATGTTTTGAAACAAGGAGCGTCGGCCTGTTGGACGTGCACTTCAACCATCAAGTATTTAATCACATCCAGTAATGTGTTCTCAACTCAGGTTCAAAACTCCACTGCTCAGAGGGGAGCCCAGCGCACGGCTGGGCCAGTTCAAGAAAATAGAAGCGCTTATCTCCTCTGATCTAGACCACTGGCTGTGCAACCTGTATTTTCAGGTGCGTGCTTGTACTCGCAATCACGTGTTTGTGTTTCTTTAGAAGCTGCATCTTTTGTTTATTCCTATACATTCATCAAGATTCACGGTTCTATGGGAATCTGTGTGCATGGAGTTAAAAAAAATGATTGCAACCTTTTACTTGATTATTTAGGACGTTTGGAAGGCAGGATGAGGTTGGATATTTGGATTTCCTACGATAAAGAGTGTGCACAGATAAATAGAAAATTGTCCCCAGAGAGAAAACCAAAATGCACATCTTTACCCAATAATTCCAGATGCTTCAGAGCTGATGCATTGATTAGATTAGTAAACATCTTAATTGAATTAAAAGCCAGAACAATGCTCTTTGTTGTTTGCTCTTTATCCCTTTGACTGTGACATGCTGTTTGGATTACTCTATCGTTACTCTTGTCTAAAGTTGCTTTGATTCCCAGGAGTTTGATTTCTTAATTCCTGTTTCTGATTTTTCCATCTTTGCTGAACACAGTGAAAATACTCCTACACAGATCTTTATAGAACTATTAGAAATGTTATTGCTTCCTGTTTAAAGATTCTAATCATTTGCATCTTGGTTCATCGGAACGGAATAACTTGTGCTTACTGGAGATCCCAGGGCACAAACACGGCCTTTCTTCTCTGTTTCAGATAAAAAGGCTCCCTTGTGGAACATCTGGAGAACCAGGGCTCTTTGTTGCACCATCTACTTCCTCCAGTAACTCCCCCGTCATGTCCAAACCAGAGGTTCATTATGATCGATCCTTCATCCAGATGCCACACCAACCACAACCCTCGTCACACTCTCGCCACCTTTGCTCGGGCCCGAGCTGCAGAGCAGGAGAGCCCACTGCGGCGCCTTCTCACCAGGGTTCGCCTCTCCGCCTGTCAGCTGATTCTGCTTGCTCTTCTTCATCTCTGCCAGGTAGGAGTCCAAAAACTGCCCACTAAGCCACAGTGGGGAGAAAATGCCACATTAATGTCACCAGCTGTGGGACAAGGAGAGCAGCAGCTCCCCACTGATGTGAATGTGCTTGAGGGTAAATTTAAATGTAGACAGGCGAGAAAGATGGCCAATAAAGGCATTATACAAACATAGAGTGCATTTTATTAGATTTTACCCCAAAACAAACATATATTGCATTAATGTTAGCATAGGCAAATATTTAAGCAGCATGACTGGCGCCGAGTCGAGACGTCCCTGATGCATTCAGGGATCATCACCATCACTACTCCCAACAAACCAAATCATCTCCTTGTATTCCTGCGCCTCTACGCACAAACGTCCATATTCTTTTGCACACTCTCTCATTGTACATGACTTGTATTTTGTTAGAAATGTAATGTTTCTCTTTTTTCTATTATTGCTTATTTATTTTCCTTTTAGTGTGCTCTGCGTGCATTCATTGTCATTTTGCTGTGGAAATCGCTCCACTGAGCAAATAAAGGATTTTTCTGTTTGTTTCGGTTCATTCAGATGAACTTATTCAGCAGAAGTTTAAAGCGCACGTTCACTGAGAAATCGTTTTTACTTGTTCTTTTTAAAAACACGATAGGTCACTGAGTTTTCCATGCAGGCTGTAACTGAAAGCAGTCTT
This sequence comes from Nothobranchius furzeri, assembly GCF_043380555.1. Taxonomy (NCBI): domain Eukaryota; kingdom Metazoa; phylum Chordata; class Actinopteri; order Cyprinodontiformes; family Nothobranchiidae; genus Nothobranchius; species Nothobranchius furzeri. Next base: position 57,875,391 of record NC_091747.1, read on the forward strand.
CCTGAATTAGCTGCTTAAAAAAATAAACAAATAGACAGGGAAACGCTCAGATCAGAAAAAGCCACGCAGACCTACGTCAGACTAAATCAGCACGTCGTCATCCGCCTAGGCTCACAACCTGGAAGGCTGTTGTTGATTTTTGCAGCCAGGAGAGAGCAGAGCACACCTTGGCAAGTAAAGGCTAACATTAGCATTAGCGACTCCACAACACAGTTGAACTCCATCAGGCCCGTGTCACTCGACTCGTGGAGATAAAACATGGAGGCAGTAGAAGAGTCACGTTGCTGTTAGCCGAGATGTCCGAATATCATGATCAGTAACGAGCAAGACTCAAAATCCTGCCATTTACTACCCCCCCCCCCCCCCCCCCGGTTAAATTCTACTTCCTGAAACAGGAGCGCCAGAGCTTCTTTTCCACTGAAAATGACTCACAAGGAATTAGTTTATGCCACAGCAAATGAATTGAAAAAAAGACTGAAAGACAGCTTTACCTTAATCAAACATAATCCAAAACCATCTTCGAGAGTCCTTGTTCAAATGTGCAAAAGTCCAAACAAAAATGTCTGTTATTGATGAATATTGATCTAAATTTCTTGTAAAAGTCGGAAAGACGTTTCAGTTCCGACTTTCTCCCTTTGAATCCAGATCATCAGCACATTGGAGGTGAAACCAAACATTTTAGTGTTTTTTACAATTCATATCCTGTTACATGAAACATGAGCGGTGAAGATTATAATCCACAATCTGCACAATGAAGCATTTTTAATAGTTCTGACAAGGTCACAACACATTTATAGCCATCCTTTACTTTTTATATCGTTGTTTTCACCTTTCCTTCCAACATAACGACATTTGTCAAAAATGTGAGCTCATTTGGTATTAATTTAATATCCCTTTTCTTTCTCTCTTTCCGTCTTTGCATGCACAGCTCATCTTTATTTAACAGTTCTCAAAAGTTTCTGGGGTGCTCTGCTTTAAACATCACACAGGCTTTTTAATTACAAATGAGTTGTGACAGGTCTGCTGGGTAGCACCCTGGCCCATTTTAAACGTGATGCTGGCTGACAGCTTGGCAGTGTTCTCCCAGCACCGAAACATGTGGAAGAAATTGGTCTTTTACATTTCACAGCTTGTCGCTTCCTCCGCTAGCTGACCTGTGACCCCCCACAGAGATCCTAACGCCCACAAGGGAAGTGTCCCCAACGAACTGACTGCCTTTCCAAAAAGAGAGACGGCGAGCAAGAGAGGGAGAAATGGCTTTTACTGTGGGGGATTCAGGTTCTACCTCGAGAGGCAAAATGCTCCGTGCTGCAGCGCTCTCACACATGCAAAGGCATGGGTGAAGTCACACCGCCAGGTGAGGAGGTCTTGGAGGAACTGAACGTGATCCGTGAGTAAAACAACGGATCAAAAGATGTCCCGTACGACACCTCGTCGGCGTGGTTTTCTAAGCCGGTCTGACGTTTTAGCCTCATTTCCATACAGATCAGTTCAAGTTGCATTACCTCTGGAGTGAATTATTGCATTCAGATGGGCGGTATGTCAAGACTGAAGGAGGCGATTGGACGGACAACTTTAACCTAGCCAAAAATGGAAATCCAATTCAGGAGGCAAAAGAGGAACGAATTATCCTCCTTTGCTCAGTTCTTAGTCAAATCTTGGGGGTTTTCTGAGGTTTACTTCCTATTTCATGCCTTCATAACGTGTGATGTGTGCAGACCGCTTTCTCTGGATTTTACTCTTTGGTCTCAGGGTTGGGACCAGCATTCAGAGACTCCTTGTCACTGATAACGTACACGAAGCAGAGCTTGACAGTGAGAGAGGAAGTTTGCATTCCTGAGGCCTGGAATTAATTAATCCCAACTGGGAAAGTAAAAAAAGTTTTACGGAAGAAATCTGACATCCCAATCCATGAAAATACGTCTGACAGGCTGTGATCGGAGAACGAGAGGATTACAGTAAATGCTGCTGATTTGGGATGAATTTAATAATCGGGATAATAATCTGATTTACCTCAGATGACTTGTCTTAGCATAATGAAGTGTTTTTGGCTTCTGATTTGCTAGAGGCACAGTGGGTTAAGTGACCTTTCACATTAACTGAATGATCCAGTTACACTGGGTTTGTTTGAACCCAAATGACTAATTAGATCAGTGTCTAGTTTCACGATCGCCTGTAGTGGATGACTCTGAGCACGCAGATGGGTGCCATATCTGTATCACTTATTTTCTAACTTTATTTTTGCTTTTTGTTTATTTTTTTTAAAGAAAACTCATCTCAACATCCATCCCCTTGAGCAGTAAAGGAAATTTCAAGGACTCCTCATCTGATGTCTTTCTTTGGAGTGCTGCCATGCACTCTCAGGATTTTTTCCCCTCCAGGTGACACCCAGCTATCAGCGTCTCCAACCACGTTGTTGCATCATGCCCGTTTAAATCAGTCGGGCTTTTGCAGCTGCGGTTCAACAATGTCCAAGTTCCTAAATGAGGGCATAAATCAAGTTTAGAGACCACGGGTGGAGGGTAAATGCAGAGTCTATGGCAGTAATCCCTAACATTTTTCTGTGTCATGGAACAGTTTTGTACAAGACAACTTTTCCGTTAGCTAGTTGGGGAAATCAGGAGCACAACAATATGTTTGGGATTAAAGGAGATGAATTAGACACCGCTCACCTTGTTTGTCCTTTTGCGAGTCTCTACTACCTCTGTACACACTCCAAACATGAGAAAAAAAACCTTTTCAGAATTATTTAGCTAAAACAAGTCGTTTCAAAAAGCCCCCATTTGTGATGTCACAAATGGGGAAATTAGCACAGAACCACCTCTCATGTAAAAACGGAGAGCTGCTGCTGAGGGAACAGCATCAGCTCTACTCCGAGCACCTCCCAGATATCAGTTTCTCAGCTTATAGCAGCCAGAGAGGAGGAAGGGTGGGTGTGGCCAGCTTGACTTCTTAAGCTTGGTTTATGCTTGACGCATTCACTTTCCGCGCGGTGATGCGGCTCGCGGATGGAACGCGCTTCACAACTCGCAGTGTTTATGGTTCGTGCGGCTCGTCTCTGCGGTGAGCCAATATTCTCCCAAACTGTAGGGGGCAGCATGGAGCTCTACGGCATGCATCAAACACTACACCATAGTAGAAGTAAAAATTACTGTTGTTTACAACATGGCATTCCAGCATTTTTTAACAGCGTCCTCGTCTTTTCCGACAGTGCGAGCTATTTCTCTCCAAGAATTATTAACAACATGTTGATCACGGTGATCTCTGAGCTGAAACATACAAATGTCTGTATTTACGAACCTCTGCCATACTAGTTCTTGCCGGTCCGCCATGTTTTTCCGCGTCCGACCGTCCGCGTGGTTAGAAATTTTCCTAGGTGCGCGTTGCGGAAATTTTGGGCCGTGCGGAGACGCGGTGGAGGGGCGTGGTTGTTAAAATGACGCAATTTCGCCGCGTGGAGCCGTGCGGACCTCGCAGACGCGTCAAGCATAAACCAACCTTTAAAGTGACAGAGACCTGAAATGGCTCATTCTGGAAGGTACTGAAACTGTCGCTTAAATACCTTTAAGTTAGAGGGATGTAGTGCAAAGAACTTGATGAACATGTTTAGATTCGACCATAAAACTACTGTAATATAAGAAAAGAGACATACACCCGATCACACACCTGAATTCATCCTCCAGAACCGTGGCGTGGCTGGTCTGGGGGCGTGGTCTGGTAGCGTTCCCAGACCAGCCAGCTGATAAATGACACAATGACAGAAAGTTGGAGGATTCTCTGAGGAAGACTGAAGCCTTCAGTCAAAACCATCAGCAGGTATGAAAAATATCTCTAAAACCACAATGTTTGTCTTACTAAAAGAAATAAAGTAAAATCATAATCAGTCCCCTTTAAGACAACCACAGGTTAAAATAGCACAGATTATTGGATTTTGTTGCATAAAAAAAATCAGTAAAGAGAATCTCAATCTTTATACAACACATGACATAATTTCTGCTTGTTTCTGTTACATACAAGTGAACATTAGTATTCAGCAGGTGCCTGTGGCTTTCATTAAAGATGCAGTGGATTAAAAAGAAACTGCTCTACTGTATGGAGCATCACCAATTTCACAAAGCATTACAGCAGCCTTAACGCACCATCCTGTTGTGGACTCATTGGCAGTCTGCGAGTTGGTGATCTTCAATTCTTTTGCAAATCTCGAACAGCCATTTGGCATTTGGGGCCTCAGTGTGTGAAGACTGGCATCTTGCGTTGGCTTCACCTCAGCGCTAACGCAGGAATGGGAACTCTGCAGAGGTGCAGCCTTCGGGGCTCTTTCATAACTCGACCTGACTTTGTTCAAAAGCAGCACTCCCTTGCATTCTTACCCTTGAAAATGTTTGTGCATATATGCAAGTGTCCGCGTTACTGTCTTTGCCTTTCGGTGTGTGGGTGCATCGATGAGTGCGTGTGTGTGCTGGTTTCAACATAGCTCAGAGCACATGGGGGATAACAAGGAGTTTGTTGTTGGCCTAGGGTGCCCGTAGAGGCTGGAGTTGTGGCAGCTCCAGCGCTCCGAGTTCACGGACGTAGCCCTCAGCTGTCAGAGCTGTCGATGCAGCCTCCGCACTGATTTGGGTTCCACAGCATCTGACCACTAGCGAGCGGGGCCCGGTGTAATGAGTGTGTGTGAGTGTGTTTGGTGGAATGAAAGCATTCTAATCCATAGGGGAGTCCAAGTCCATGAGTTTATGGGGTTGTTGTTTTTGCTAATAGAGGCTGAGAGGTTTGTGTGTGCATGTGTGTGTGTGTGTGTGTGTTTGCACGAAGGAAATATGGTCATGGGTTGCATTGCTCTGTCTCAGGTTATCTGCACAAGGACAAACATGTTGTTGGCTGCACTTATTCATTTACTCCAAGTTAAGGGCAAAAATTCCACAGAATAAAACATTTCTTTTTATTTAAAATGTTTGCTTCTGATTCCGTTTTTTTTTAAATGGTGAAACAGTTTTTTTGCATCAAAGTACGGTTTGTTTACGCTCAGCATCGAGGACATTTGACTGATCTTGATGCTGACACATAACTGAGTTTGCACCTATAATGCCAAGAAAATGTTTAAATGCAGTGTAAACAATTTAATCCAGAGAAAACAGCAAATATAACCTCATTACCAAGCAACTGTGGCTCCAAATGTTTACTGGCAAAGTGGTGGTAAATAAAAACTCCATTTGTGTGAAATCTGATTTTAGAGTCACTTTAGAATAAGGATGAGCAGACTCTTGCCTTTGCATGTACTACAGTTTAGCTGTCAGAAGGATGTTTTATATGCGCCCTATATTTAAGTTATTACTGCTGATATATTTAATCCTGTGGCAAGAAAAATATATCTTCCCCGGGTTTTGCGTTTGTATTATATAGATGTGATTGGTTCCATCGGGGGGAAAGTTTCACATGGTGAGATTTCTACACGTACCAAGCTAAGGTTTACTTAATTACAACCTCCAGGCAAAGCAGGAGCCCCTCTTTTTAAATTCTGTGAATGTTAATATGCTAAATAATGCAGATCCTCAACTCTTCAAGCATGAGCCACACATCTGGCAGCTTACCATTTAAATTACAGCAAAAAAAAGTGAGACAGATAGAGAAAAGGGGGTAACGGAGGACGGAAAACACTTTAAATGTGATTTAAGGGAGGGAGAAAATGTATTGCTACCAGATTTAATTTCTTTTTTGATTTGTCATAATTTCCTGTTACATGCATTAGATTGTTCAAACTACAGGTTGAGCTCTGGAGGAGACAGAAATGACTATTTGGAGACCGTTTCTCGAGTAAAAATCCAACTTTTTTCTAAATGATTAGGCCACAAAGACATTTAGAATTTATTTTAAAATTTGAAAGACAATTTTTATTTGAAAGTTTTAAAGCATTTATTTAGTTGCATAGAAGATTTAACCATTTTAAAGGTGCAGTGTGTAAGAATAGAGTAAGACGACATCCTACGGTCAGATTTGGTTACCACAATCTCTCTCACTCTTGTTCTGTGAGTTTCTGTTTAAAGTTACGAATCAGCCCCAGAGGATTCTAGATTACAAGCAAAGATGAGTCAGACACAGCAAGCTAATAAGTAGATAAATACGTTGTCATAGCTGGTGTTATCATTCTTGGGTGTTTTAAGGTAAGGAGCATTTACTATACTTATTACGGTAATATGCCTCGGCATAGAGGAAGTGTGTTTTTTACCATCTGCCTGACGGTAGCTTGCTGTTATAGTTCTGAACGACTCGTTTAAGGACGTAAAACACCACGTTTGACTCATTATTCACTTCACACATTTCACGGAAATATCGACTTGTTGGTAATTGAGATATTTTTAGAGGTGGCTAATTGCTTCTAATTCATGGTTAGCATTGTTAGCTCAACATTAGCTTCTAGCCTCCTTAACCCAATATTAGTGTAAAAGAAAGTGTTGCTGTGGCTTCTTATGGGCACAAGAAATAACTTTTGGCTCACTCTTGTTACCGTCTTTGGGTCTTTAAACAACTCTGATGCTTTTTGCCGACTGTAGTCCAATTACAAATGCTGGCGCTGAAGCATTAGCTCGCAGGAGACACGGCAGCCCCACACTCACCGATGGTAAACAGTTGCTACGCCCTTCCTTCTTTTATTTTGAAAGGAAAAACTGACAACCCCAACATGACTGAAACACCAAACTGCTTTAGGATAATTTCACTGCAGAAATCTTACTTTATTCTTACATACAGCACCTTTAAACATTTGATTAATTAAACTGACTGTTTTATTTGAATTTCTCAGTAACTTTATGCAAGTAGTATTTTGGATTACGTGCTTGCTATTCATTATATGTTATGTTTTCTTTTGTGATGCAGGGAAACACGAGTCCCCAGAAGCCTTTTCAGAAAACCCCGGAGAGAACCCTCTCAGGGAGAAAGCTGAAGATGGCGTTCAGTTCAAGGTACCACCGCGATTTAACAGGAGCGTGCTTCACCCGTTTAAAAAGGAGTACTGTACATTCTCTACTCTCCTTTTCCTCTGTCATCCCGCCCCTCTCTATGCTCTACACACACCTCCCTGGCTTAATATCTGAGATTTGTCAAAATACGTTTCACACTAACAGGTACTTTTCAGCCTTCAAAGCCAGTTTTGATCTGCCTGACAAGCCAAAGCAGCTCAAATTCTGTGAAATCAGCAATGCCAGTCAGGCCTTTTTTTTTATTTTTTGCTTTCCTACAATTATGTGAACCCCGCCTCTTCCTGTGCCTGAGAAGACTTACACTAAATGAATGAAAGCCTGCATGTTATCTGCCATACTTTGAAGTGTTAATAGTTAAATGGCGTTTGCGGATCAGGCGTTGCCGCCTCTACGGCCGTCGCCATTGCATCTTCTTTGGTCTTTTTGTTATTTTGACATTATTGCTGCACATCAAGCCTCCACTCCTACAAGTCTTCCTTCTTGCTAACCTCCTTCTGTTCGACGTTCTCAAAGCAAATCCTCCATCGATGACCTGCCAAATAAATGAGGTTTTATATCTTTGCAACCTTCCCCGTCTTTAAGACCTCGCCACTGTCAAACGCTGTGGTGCTGAACCCAGTTGTCTAATGATTAAGTGGAGTGATCTCCAACCTGCCCCAGCCTGGGAGCACTAGGGATCAGATTTCAGCCCTTCAACCTGCAGTGCAGGCCTAATTAAAATGAATTTTCTCCAGGCAACCACTTTGCCCACAGGGCAGGAATCTAGCTCTATACGGAATCCTCTCTTAAGGTATTGCATTAAATTTATTGTGGGGAGACACATGAGAACATTGTGGTTTATATATCTCCTGCATTTCTCTCTCTCTCTCTGTTTTCCTTCCTGGTTCTTTCCACCTTTTTATTGTGATCATCACTCTGGAATCCAAGCTGGCTTTGGCGTAGATTGCGCTATGAAAACGGATGGAGCTTTTATGGGCCTCAGCCCGCTCACTACGTCCTGGGTCCAGTTTATCTGAGGAGGAGAGACAAAAAGCAAAAAAATGGAGGGCAGGAAAATAGAAAGGGAGAAAGGTAGAAAAAGGGAGGGGTAAATGAGAGAGAGAGAGAGAGAGAGAGAGAGAGAGAGAGCAGTTGGTTATTCCAACTGTGGATCTCATTAACATACATCAGTGTGTATGTCCCAACTTCAAGCAGAAAGGCACTAAGCCCACCCAAGGGCAACACAGACGGGGCTGACAGGGCCAGGGAAAGCACGCCGTTAACATGTTGGCGGCTTAACAAACACTATCTGCTCCCAACTACCTCGCTGAAAATGTTTTAAATCCCACCACCTCCCCGACTCCGTTCAGCTGTATTTATGACGATGACAGTAAACGACTTGTGTGGAGCAAAACAGTGCCAGCTGCTCAAACACCACATATTTAACGCCGCCGCCACTGTACACGTTTCCCCAAATGAACTCAACTTGAAGGATGGCGTGCTGTATGCGATTTCTGCCGACATTCTTGCCTCGTGTCAGCTGAGGCGCGGGTGAGATATAGGAGAAGCCCCTGAAAATGCCACACACACTCAGACACACACATTGTCAGCGTCGCCGTGTGCATCCCCCAAGATAAATTCAAAGGTCCCGCTTCCTGCTTTGATTACAAATGACATCCGTACGTGTTCTCCCCGATTTCTGTTCCTCACAGAAGAAGCCAATCAAGAAGACAAATAGCTGTGGCCCCAGCGCGAGCGGCAGAGGTGCAGCGCCTCTGCAGGAGCGCAAACAGAAGATGCAGGAAAAGCTCTCTGCGGAGGAGATGGAGGGGTTTACGTTCTTTTTACAGTAAGTCAAAAACGTAAATGACGATAAAAAATAAAAAAGCAGGTGGGGAAAATGTGCCGGTAACACCTGCAGAGATATAGGTTAAAAAGTCAGGTAATCCCATCAAACTTGGTTCAAAATGAACGTTAAGCAGATTTAATATTAAATCATATGGAAGATGATTAAGGCCACTAAAAAAACCAGAAAAATTATTCAGATTTTAATCTCAGAAGTCATAATTCTGAGATTAAAGTTAGAAATCTATGGAAGACAAATAGGGCCACTGAAAAGAAAAAGAATTATGAATTATAAATAAGCCTTTAGCTTGTTTTGTGGAATTCTAAGATTGAATTCAGATTTCTGAGATTAAAAGTCAGACAATAAGGAGAAAGAGTAGGGCCACTGAAAAGAAAAAAAGATAAAGAATTCAGATTTTATCTGAAAAGTTATAATTCTGAGATTAACGTCAAAAATCTACAGAAGAGCATTAGGGCCACCAAAAAAAGAAGAAAAGATCAATTATTCTGGCTTTAATCGCAGAAATAAAGAAGTCATTATTCTGTGATTAAAGTCCAATTTAGTTTAAAGACATAACTCATTTTGTTTTGTTAAATGATTTTGGGTGGCCCTAATCCTCTTCCGTAAATCCAGATGTTTCGTGGCCTCATCTCCTAAAAAATCTACCCAAGTTTAAAAAAAGTTCAGTTATGTTTCATTAGCCGTAATTTAGCATTTAACAGCTAGCAAAACGTTGTTTTAATCTTAGCACAACTTTGGTCTTGTTCCTTTAAGAATACAACAAAATAATCACATTTGCACGTGGGCTCTTCTCTGAGGCTTTCAGCGTTTCGTTTTAATAAAAAATTCATTCATTTCAAACAAACGCAGGAAAAAGCCTCTTCTAAAGCAACTAGGTGCTGTCCTCTAAACCCAAACAGCCTGAGTTAAACAAATAAAATGTGAAATTGCTTGTTTCAACTAAAAAGTCACAGGTATTTGTTTTTATGTGAATGCCGGCTGAACGAAGGGGAGGAGATTAAGCGACGCACGGCTACACTGGAGGGGCTTGGGGAGGAGGAATCAGGAGGAGAGGAAGAGAAACATAAAGTGAATTTTCCCAGGAGATTTCAAAGTGGCCATGTTTCTTCATTTCTGCCTGTTTGTAATTTATAGCTGCTGGTCACATTTTAAACAAGATCAGAGACTCCCTCCCTGACATCTTCTGAACATTCTCAGGGAATTCAAATGATCCATGCCAACAAATGACGACACAGAGACCATCTTTTCATTTCAGGGGGGGGGGGGGGGTGAAAACACAAAACCCAGGCACACAAAGGGACACAATTAAACGGTTTCACGATTATTCATAGAGCAGCATTTTACCTCTGAGCAGTAGCCGTCTGAGCGGGATGAGACGTTTCTGTCAGTTATAGGTACGGATTGTATTGAGCTGGAACTTGGGCTGGTCCCTGATGCCCCGTGAAGGTGCTGCTGCTATTGATTTCATCTTTACAAGCACACACGTTACAGCATCTCCGAGCTAAAGGCTCCTCTCCTGCCCCCTCCTAATCAGACGATTAGAAAGATGCAGCGCCAGTGTTGAATTTGACAACAAAGGCGGGGAGACGGGAACTCGTACCCTCGCCCGTCTCCCCCACTGCGTTACTTGAATTGCTCTGGGCGCCATCGCATCACCTGAAGACTCGCAGAGATCAAGACAAAAGGGATTTCTTATGGATTTATCTTTTAATTTTATTTGTGATTTTTATCTTGTGTCTTCTGGCTTTTTCCGAGGCTCCTTTTTCCCGTCTCTCTGACTACCACGCGTGTGTTTATATTTTTGTTCTGCATATCCTGCATGTTCATGCATTTTTAGGTGAGAGGGGGGTTCATTCTGCAATGATTGAGGGATATTACTGCCATCTATTGAGCCGCGAGAGGCTTAGCTCACTGGGATTTTTGTGAAGCATCTTGACACAAATGTGCAAAGCAGAGGCTAATGAATAATTAAGAAAATACACAGAATCATTTCAGATAAGAAGAACAAAGTTAAAGGCTTGGTGCATTCTTATTAATAGTCACAAAAAGGGGCGACTTATTCAGCTACATAAAAAAACTATTTAATCTAAAGTAACTAAAAATTGTTTACTAGTAGTGTGAATAAAACTGCTATTACTTAGCAAAAATGCAATTTTGGACACAATTTATGCAACTTTATTGCTTGCAGAAAATGTTTTATGACAATAACAAATATTTTTATATCAGTTAATTAGAAAAGGTCGTTTTTCCTTTTTTTCAAAAGTCGAACTTTTTTCAATTAGGTATGTTTTTTTTACACAGTTGACTTTTTGTCTTTTAAGCTCCAGGTCTTCCTTATTATCAGCCTAACTGTCAGCCCTAACAAAAGAGGTAGAGGAAGCGCACACAAGGAACCGCCAAACCATAACTCATTGGCTTTAACTTCAAAGAAAACACAATGTACCTTTTACTGCAAGGATTGACAGTTCCAAGTCAATTCTGGCAGGATTAAAAGCATATGAAGAGAAGTCAGGAATGATCCATCGTTTTGCTTGTAAGTGTTAGGACTTACTGTAGTGCTGAGATCTGTTTGAACATGCATTCTGCATTTCTGTAGGCCTTCCAGTTTCTTCAGATCCAATCCAAAGCACTTTATTTCTCCTAGTAAAGCACCACTAATGGAAGGATGAATCGACACACTGAGTTTGAAAAATATAATCTTAATAAGAAGGTAGTAATTTGTTATTGCAGTTTACAGGTGCTGTAAAAAGTATCTGCCCATGTCAAACACGGTGACGGTAGTGTGATGGTCTGGGGATGCTTTCAGGACCCGGGCCACTTGCTATAAATGAAGGAAGCATGAATTCTGCTCTCCAGGAAAAAAAATCTTGAAGGAGAACGTCCAACCTATCACACCAAATAAACCATCCATGATGGAAAAGCCTAGCGCAGACTAGACACATCATAGCACTAGCACGAGTAGCCACACCCCATTTTAGCCTAGGCAGGTCTATCAATGGCTCAAACAATTCTATATTGGGCCAATCACAGCGCTCTATGTTGGTAAACAGACATTGGGCGGGTTTGGCACCATTAAAGCTGTGATAGAGCACAACAACAAAGATGGTGGCGGTCCAGGAATGTGCTTATTTTAAATGTCTAGATAATTTAGACTTGAGCGTATCTTTGAGACGTGAGCAGATAGAAGTACTTGAACAGTATGTGACGAACAGCCTTGCTGACTGATTACTGCTGCTATGAATACCTCCCATTGTTTGTTGCTATGATTGGTCCTAGCACTGTCCAATTATGTGAAAAGGCAGTTTGAAAGACAGCAATAGATTCTGCCCCTATTGAGCTCTGTCTATGGGTCATGGCCAGACTAGAGGAGGAAAACCCTCCAATGTGGGTGAATGACAGCTGCAATGGCAACTCTGCAAAACAAACTAGCTTTTTTTTTTAGCTATTGAGAAGAGTGGGTAAAATTGTTTTGGATATCTTTAATATTAAACACACACACACACACACACACACACACACACACACACACACACACACACACACACACACACACACACACACATATATATATATATATATATATATATATATATGTATACATATACATGTATATATATATATATACATATACATATATATATATATACATATATATATATATATATATATATGCGTATATATATATATACATACACACATGTATATATATATATATATATATATATATATATATATATATATATATACATATATACACACACACACACACATATATATATGTATATATGTATATATGTATATATACATACATATATATATATATACATATATATATATATATATATATATACATATATACACACACACACACATATATATATATGTATATATGTATATATACATACATATATATATATAATCGTATATATATATATTCGTATATATATATATATATATATATATATATATTCGTATATATATATATATATATAGATATATATATACGAATATATATATATAGATATATATATACGAATATATATATAGATAGATATATACGAATATATATATACGAATATATATGTATATATATATATATATATATATATATATATATATATATATATATGTATATATATATATATATATATATATATATATATATATATATACAATTATATTTAACTGACTAAAAAGTGAAAAAGAACAACTCTGTAGGAGAACAAATATGTTTTTACATCACAACAAAATCAGTCTGTGTTCCAGGTCATGTCTTTATTCCTCACCAGTTATTTCCAGTTAACTTTGCATTGTATTCCACCAATGTCACCTAACTATTTTTTCCTCTTTTCTTTCACTCATTTGAGGAGAGAAACCTGCTTTAATCAAAGTCATTCTCATATAGCAATTAGATCTAATTAGTCCAATTATCAAGATTCTAATTACATTAAAAAATACCCCCTAAATCTCATATCAATTATGGTATGTGTGACGTGTCCTGATCTGGAGACAGGAAAAGACACTGAGTGGAGACAAAGCTCGGTGGAAGGTGCAAAAACAGGATCCTCCAGAGGACTAGTGACGGAAGACTCAGTTGGTCCCAAAAGCATTTATTATAAGATGGTTTGGCAAAGTGGGGATTGATGTCACGTAACCTTTACTCAACCGTCTCGTTTTCTGGAGGATTTTGTCTCTGACTGTGAGGCTGTGTTTAGTTACGTGTTTTCCATCAGATGGATTTGCAGAAATCACACAGGAACCTGTTTGTTTTAGAGCTGAAGCTTCAAGTCCGACAATAACATTTGATAAGACTGAATACATTTTTATGTTAGAAATACGTTCGATTAAAGTCAAGGTCAACTTTTTCATCATGATGAATGCACACATGCACACACATAAACATAAACACATAAACAGGATTGCACAGTTTGCATCTATTATAGTGCAATATGACACTAGGTGCACAGCAAAACACACACACACACACACACACATAGATGCACAGACTGTTCTCACTGTGGAGTCACAAGGAACACACTGACCTAATTTCCCCCAGTTAGCTCGCCTCGTTGGGGACCAGTGTTCCTCTCCACCCGTTTCCCCCTACCGAGCCTATCGGAGCACTCCCTCCGTCTGTATCAGTCTGTGCCCTCCATCTGTTTGAGTCTACATCCACGCTCACATAAAGAATCAGCAGTAAAGTGAGCAGCCATTCTCCTCAGAGCTTCTCAGTGTTGCTAATCACGAAGCGTTGTGTGCATCGACCGTTTTCCGTGGAAGACAAATGCAGAGGAGCAGTTTGCAGTGGAAAACTGAGAAAAGAAGGAAACCACTAAAAGTTTAAACTAGATCCAGACTGTCAACCCCCTGAATATTGTTTCTACAGATCACAACTCAGTGCAGGGGTCAATAGATTCCTGTGTAACATTGGGAGAAGAGGTGGGTGAAGATGGCAGCGCTGGTCACCTCTGAGCTCCAATTCTGGCTTTCCAAATGAACGTTCCTCTGCTGAGAGGGCAGAAAAGCATCTGTCTGTGTGCATGCACAACTAAGTGTGTACGTGTGAAAGCAAGCCCCCTGGCTACCTCAGCTCGGGTGAACATGTCAGATTTGTAGTTTTTTTTTTTTTTTTTTGCAGCCAGACTCACCCTGGGTCACTCCAGGTCTCACGGACACACAAAATCAACATCCTTAATGGAAAGTAGGGCTGTCAGTCCTGACAGGCCAGCACTGTAATGTGATTGGTTAATCTGCTGCGAGGTAGGTGTCTGTGAGAGCAGACTGCAGTCCCATTGGTGGTCCGGGTCAAACAGAGGTGTTCTCCGTAGACGTGCAAAGACCATGAAGTGTCAGCTGGAGACAAGTGACAGGAAGTGTATGGAAGAGCGTCGGAGAGCGAGGGTTGGAGAGTGTGTAGAAGAAAAAGACACTTAACCAGCGGTGAGATTTATTTCCCTAAGCATGTATAAGTGCAATCAATGCCTCTCCAGTATGGCATAAACATTTCAGAGAAAAATGGCAAGCGTCAACAAATAATATCCAAAGAAGTCAAAAAATAGCAGGAAAAACGTGCACTAATGCAGCGTGTCTTGTGCAAATAAGCACGAGCCTTTAGGAGAAGCGTCTCTGACAGGCTGCTTTGATGAAAAAACCGATAAGTTCTGCATGTTGATGTGAAGCATGAAGTCATCAGCAAACGTGAGCAAGGCAGATCATTTCAACACATTCCACTTAACTTGTTTTTATATGGCTGACACTCAAACAGCTGCTTTCCCATATTGGAACATTTTTATCCAACATTTCAAATGGATCAAAAATCTCCACAAAAGTTGAATTGCTCTCTTTAAACTCACGCTGTTTATCTAACTCTAATAATTATTTCGTTTTTTTCTCTCACTGCCTCACGCTAATGCCATCTTTATCTCACTTCCTCTAATTTCCTCCATCTTTCTCTCTTCCTCTTGTCTCCATCTCTCTGGTGACAATGTCCTGCAGTTATGAGGCAAGGTCAGAGGAGTGAAATCCATTTAAATACTGATGCAACTCTCAGGAGGCCCGCGCTCAGCCTCCGCTGCACCTCTCCCCGTACGCCTCACCCAAATCTGTGAATGGGTAAATCTCTGTAGAGCGTCTATTATTTGTCCTGCAGTTTCCTCCTACTTTACGACACACTGCAAAGTTTTTATTTTCTCTGTATGCTTCCAAAAGTTTGCAGAGCAAACAAACAACCTGTTCTTGATTTTCAACGGCTGTGTTTGTAAAAGAAGTAGCTGCTCGTGTGTTCAGGCTGCACCGAAGTGTTTGTTCATCCCAGATGCATCTGGGTTTAAAATGCTTCAACCCTTTTTTATAGCACACCAAGGGACCTGCTATTTCCTTGGTTTCAGTCCATTTGAAGCTCAGTAAAATAACACATGTTGCTCAGCAAAGATATAACTTCCACATCACTTTAGGCTCTAACGTAGAGACAAAGAAATGGATTTTAGGGTAATTTCATAATTTACAGACAACAAGGCACTGATGGTGTTATCACATCCAGACATCAGGGAATCCTACAAAAAATAACATTTTTTTCATTTATTGCCATTTTTGGGAGCAATAATTATTGAAATTCCGCTCCATTACTCTTTCATTACTTCCTGTGTTATATTGCTCTACAAGTCCTGCCTTTTGCCAGTTTCTATTGAGAAACACATGCTTGGTGGTGTTTATTCTAGCTGTCCGTCACTTTGTTTTCTACTTCTTCAAGAGCAATGAAAGTAATAATTGAGGGGTTTTAAACTTAAATCTCTGTTTAAAGAGAAAGGATTGCAGGGTAGCTTTAGCTGTATAGAAAATGTCATACACAAACAATTCAATGTGCTTTGTAGGTGTGTAGGGTATTACTACATACTAGAATGAACACTGTTTGCTAGCAGTTGTAGATTCTGAGAATGACCAAGCAGATTAATCTATGAAGCTTATATTATGTATAAATATCCAGGATACTTATATAATAAATTTAAGTTCATACACCAACCTTTTTGGTCTATATTTAATCCAAAGATTAATGTTTAATTTAAGATAATTAAATTTAATAGCAAAAGTTTATTTTTGAATCAGAAGTTAGGAATCTTTGCTTTTTCAATAACCAGAAATATTTATACCTTTCTGTGTTTCATTTCAAAGAATGACGCCAGGTTTAAAAATTAAGAATTTATTACTAACAATTTTAAACTTGACGATTTGAAACGACAATTTAAATGGCAATTAAAAATAACAATTCATGGATGACAATTTAAGAGCGTTGATATTAAACTTGTTTAAAAGTTTTACCTGTGTCTGGATGGAAAGCTAAAATGAAATGAGAGTTTTGGATGCGTGGATGTTCTCAGAAGGTTTCTTTCAGAGAGAGGAACGCGTTCTGGGTTGAAATGCTGGTTTTGCAGCTAACTGTTTTTACTTAGAGAAAACACCATCAGACACAATCTGTGTGCTACCTCACCCAGCAAGACGACCCTTCGTGAGGATCCGGAGGTCAAGGGAGGATGGTGTCAGCCTCCAGGTACTCGGTCCATTAGAGGAGACTCGAGGAACCGACTCTCTGGTCCGATGATGTCGCCGGGTACACAGTGTCGAGCGTCTGGCTTAACTCTGAAGGAGTTTCTCGTCCTAACTCTCAAAATCAATAACTCTGGAGGAGTTTTTGCGTCAGCTGGTTACAGTTACGTTTATTCGTAGCTATTCTCATCGGCGTGACAGAACAGCAGGTGGAGGTTAGGGGACGGCCGTTCTCGTATCCTCTGTGATGGTGGTTGGTTCACGACCTGAAGTGAAAGCTGCTGGAAGTTAGTTTAACAAAGTCCTCAGAACACGCCCTCTCAGAGTAAGAAAGCTTTGGTCATGAGTCAAAAAACATGTGATGGCAGTTACCCTTTACTCCGGATAAACTCTGTGTTAGATGGATAAGGTGGAAGTTGACCTTCTGGTTACTGAACACGCATTATCAACCATATTCATAGTAATCATTATTATACCCAAAGCATATTAATTCATTCCAGTAATTAAAATACATTTATACTGAACCAAGTGATTATTAATGATGACTATAATAAACAGTAATAAAGTCAAAGAGTTTATTAATATTATTATTTAATTATTATCGTGACTTGAAGTGTCCTTCTTCTGGGACGGAACAGCAGCAGATAAAGGATGATATTCTTTAGACATCAGGGCTCCTGGGTTAATCTGTGGGACTGAAAGTTACAGTCTGACCCAGCTTGACCCAGCTGGGAAAATGTGACCTTTGTCACAAATTAGAGGCCCTTCATGACGCTACAGGTGATAACTGTTGATGTCGTGGTAAAAATGTGTGACCTCACAAAATCAGTGTTTTGAATAAATCTGAGCTATTACAACATCAACTAAAGGTTTGTGAAACTGACCGAGTTTAGCCTTTTTAGTGTTTGTTAATATCTAAAAACGGAGGCAGCCATTTTGCATTTAGACCAGAATTAGATGTAGGCGAACAGCCAATGATTTCTTTCTGAGAGTTGCATTAACTTCTAGTTATGTTCTATTTTGTTAATAATAGAAACAAATATATTTTTCTTTTGTTTGATTTATTTAGCGTCCAGGAGAGAGCAGAGCATGTCTCTGCTGGTAGAAGCTAACTGTTTGCATTAGCAGACAGCGGAAGAGTCTCATTGCTGTGAACCAGTCAGAGGCAAGATGTCCAATCATCATGAACAATAACGAGTAAATCCTTGCCTTGTCTACCCCCCCCCCCCCCCCACACACACACACACACCTCTAGCTAACATGTACCTCCTGAATCAGGAGCACCAGAGCTTTTTTTCCCTACAGATGACGACTGACAAGGCTTTCATTTATACTGGAGACACAGCAGATTTATTGTAAAACAACAGGAGTGAATGAGGGCTTTAGGTTATTTGTAGTATCCTTTTGTGTACAATACTCAAAGTCCTGCATGAAAGCGTGAGTATCCAGGTGTAAAACTATTGTTCTCTGTTTGCAACCCAACAGGTTCTGTTAGAACCCCGCTCAGCATAGTTCTGTTTCTGGGATTAAAAGCTTTTGATCGCTCTCCTAGTCCTCTAATCTGATGTGCTCGGGCATGCCTGCTTCCATCCTATTCAGGGCGTTCTTTTTCTTTCCGTAGCTTTCTTGGTAACACACTAGAAGAAAAAGATCACCTGTGCACAACAATAAATGTCCAAATACAATTATAAGGTAACCGCCTGTGCTCACGTTTCACTCCTTTGTTCTGTTTGCAAATAAACACGTTCTTTGTGCTTCTCTGGTTGGAGAGAGCAATTAGCCTCGTGTTGCTGAGTCTGCTTGAATGAAGTTGCTTACTCAGAGGTCACTTCAGCCACGGCCGCTCACAGAGACACGGGGGCATGTTCATTCTCACTACGCTAGAACAAGACGGCTCTAACCGACTCCTATAGAAGATTGCACATCTTGGGTCGATATGTTTATCACTGGGTGTGTCTCACCTCTAACAACATCTTTTGTTTTCTGGTTCTGCCACAAACTGCGATAGGCCTGAATGAAATTATTCAGAGCTTAATCTTTACTATTATTCTACCAATCATCAGCTTTTAACATCTAATTATGGCTAACAGTTTAAAAGGCCTGACTTGATTAAGATTGTGGATGTAATAATATTCTCCAGTTTCTGAAACTGACATACTTTCAGTTTTTCATCCGCCGTTGATTTACAAACTCTTTAAACCACACACAAATATCAACAATCTACAAAACATGAAAATAAATCATAATACTGTATGCTAGGCCTTGTTTACTAACGTTTATGAATGATAAACTTTACGATAATAGTGAGGTCTGTCAGATTTACCTCTGCGTTTTCTTTTTTGAGCCACCGTATTTTGAGTTTGTGCCCTAAAACATAACTGTACATTAGCATTTCATTTATAAAGTCACAGTTTTCATTGGATTGGATTAAAACACTTCGTAAAACAAACTGGAACTTTTAAACTGACATGAAGCTTTAATGAAAAGAAAGAAAGAAGAATGAAGGGTACAATACTGCCAAAAGCATCGGTACGTCTGCCTTTATACAGTGTTGGGCAAGTTACTTCAAAACTGTAATGCATTATTTATTACTTGTTACCCTCATTTTAAAGTAATTAATTACATTACAATATTACTGATTTTAAAATGTAAGGCATTACACTACTTTTGCATTACTTGAAGTAACTTTCACCAAAACAACTTCAATATGAATCTGGAAATGTGACGCTCAGTGAGCTCATGACATATATGTGGAAGGTGATGTGGTGTCTGAGCTAGGATTGCTGTTAAAAACAGTCAGATATAATAACAGTGCTTTAAAATGATTGTTTATTAAATAAAAGTAACAACAATCTGTACTCTCAGCACGCTGCCATCTTATATTAACTGAGCAGGGAGTGAGGTGGTGGGGGCTCCAAGCCTATACTGTATTTGCCTTGGTCCCCAAATGCCTTGATACGGCCCTGGATGTGGGACTGACTTCTGGGGTGATCTGATTCTATCACATGTATAAATATTAAATGCTTATATATTATTGCTTTTCACTGGTAAAAATGTGTATTGGGGACAAATATACCTACTTTTTTCTTTTCAAGCACTTTGTTTTGTTTTCTTGATTTTATGTGAATAATTTCCTGCCCTTTCTCTCTCTAACCTTCCTGCATGCTGCATGTTTTCTCCGTCTTCCAGAAAAAACTGTTTCCTAGATTTCCTACTTTCTAACTAATCAGCCAAAGGGATCTACCGAATGCAAAAAAAAAAATAAATAAATAAAAAGCTTCTCGCTGCGCTCCAGCAACAATGAGTTGAAATCACCGGGGCACAGATTATGAACTCAGCTGAAAATTACATGAAGTACCAGAGAATATGGGCTGATATAAACGATAGCAAACGAATTACTTTGTTTTGGTGGAACGATTTTGTGAATATAACAGCGGCCGCGTGCAGGACGCAGCTGGAGTATTTGAGCCACTACCGCTTCATCCTCTCTGCTCATAGAATGCCCGCAAAGCTGAGTCCATAAATGACGTCATATATGTGGATACTGGATCTTTTTTCAGGCTTCCCGCAGTTTGAATTTTTAGGAAACCCGCATCTTGATTTTGGGTTTAAAAATGCGTTGTAATTACCGCGTTACTGACAATTGTACCGAGTAAATATTACCATTTTCTTTCCCTGTAATTCCTTACATTACCACATTACAGCAAAAAGCAATGCATTACAGTAATTAATTACTTTTGTACGGCGTTACTCCCAACACTGCCTTTATACACACATGAACTTTATCCATGTCCAGCTCTTTATCCAGATGGTCAGAAGTGTGTTTATGGAAAATCTGAAATATTGTTCAAAGATGCAGGAAGTGAAGGCCTGGTTGCCGGTCTCCACTGATCCTATTGGTTGGTTAAGCTCCTTCACACCAAACATCCTGAGTTCATTAAAACATCCGATTTCCTTCATTTGGTCATGTGACACAACCTTTGGACACTGGTGTGCTGGCACCAGCTGAAGTTTGCATTTTCAAATGTACTTTAAAGCAACAAAGTAAAAGTATTGAACTAACGTTTAAACATGTGTAGAAGTGTACTGTCGGACCGCACGATAAATGACTAGCGTTGGGGGCGGCGGGAGCGTGCTCAGAATCAGAACTGTGTTCTACTGCCGGGTCAGTGAGAGTCTCACATTACAAGAAATGTGCTTCGGTGGAATGGTGCAAACATACAAGTGAGACAAGTGATAAATAGGATGCACCAAAAATAAATAAATAAACAATAAACATAAGAAAAAAAACAAAGTGACTGATGGTTGTAATGGTTATTTGGTGATCAGAAGTCTTACAGCAGAGGGGAAGAAGCTGATGCGGTGTGGGGTTCTGGTCCGAATGGCCTTAAACCTGCTGCCCGAGGGGAGTGGTTCAGTCCATGACCAGGATGAGAGGGGTCAGCTGTGATTGGACCTGCATGCCTCACAGACCTGGAGGTGCGCAGATCGATGGAAGGTTACAACCAATCACCTTTTCTGCTCAAAGCACATCACACTGTGTTTTTCCTGGCAGTGGCCCCTGCATACCACACAGTAATGGAGGGAGTGAGGATGAATTCAACGGTGGTCATGTGGAACTGGACCATCATTTCTGAGTTTCCTCTGCTGCTGCAGGGAGAACATCCTCTGCTGGGCCTTTTTGATGAGGGAGCTGATGGACATCTTCCACTTGCGGTTGTGGGTGACGGTGGTCCCAAGAAACTGGAAGGAGTCTGTGGTTGAGATGGAGGTGTCCCTCAGGGTTATGGGCGTCAGTGGAGCTGACACTCTCCTCAAGTCCACATTCATCTTTACTGTCTTCTGGGCATTCAACCCACCAGGCAGCACCAGGAACCAGGATGCCAGAGGTTCCACTAGGGATGCACCGATGGATCGGCATTTGATCCCAATCGGCCGATAGCGCCCCTATCGGTTTTGATCGGAGTTTTCAAAATAGATCAAAGCAGACCGATCAGGTAGGGTTGTCACGTAACCGGTGTAGCGGTAAACCCCGGTTTGTGACATCAAACAGACATAAAATAAGAAATTATGGGCAAATATTGGTATTTTAAAGACTAAAGGGGGAAAATGTAAACAAATAAACAACATAATTGCAAAATAACACACTTTAGGCTAAATTTAGACACAAACTGAGGGCAATATTTGCTGACATACAGGGTTTATTTAATTGTGTGAAAATGTAGCACGTTTAAAAAAAATACTGCGATAATACCAAAAACCGTGGTAATTTTGGTCACAATAACCGTGAGGTTCAATTTTCACACCGTGACAACCCTAATACAGACCATTTTAGATTATGTTTAATTTCCTTTATTCCCAGATTATGTAGTTTGTAGCACTCATTATACTGTTGTAGAAAATTTCTGGCCAATCCACGTGATCGGTATCGGTGATCGGTATCGGTGATCAGCATTCTTTGATATCGGTATCTGTGATCGGCAGCAAAAAACCTGATCGGTGCATCCCTACGTTCCACCTCCCTCCTGTGGGCAGACTTATGCCCATCTGAGAGCGGGGTGATGTCCATCACTGACTGGTGGCTGGTGGTGTAGAGGGAGAAGAGCAGAGGGGCGAGAATGCAGCCTTGAGGGGTACCGATGCTATTGGTCTGAGACATTCCTTCCCTGCCCCATGTGCTGTCTCCTATCTGCTAGGAAGTCGGTGATCCACTGGCAGATGGGGTCGGGCACATTCAGCAGGGACAGCTTGTCCTCGTCTCTGTCCTGTCCTGGTCTCCGTTGTGTGGAGGCTGGACAAAAACACATTTTGAAGTACTTTTCAAACTTTTAAAAAAATGTAGTGGAGCAAAAGTAAAAAGTAAGCCTCGAGAGAATGACTTAAGTAAAGTACAGATACAGAAAATGTAACTTACGTACAGTAACAAAGTATTTGTACTTTGCTACATTCCATCACTGGTTGCCACCAACTGAGAATGTCTATTAAATTTGAATTATTAGAGAAAAAATGTGCTAAAAGAATCAGAAAATGCAGAAAAACAAATAGCGAGTAAAAATAACTCAAAGAGCTCGATAGGATAGCATTACCTCTACAGATGTAACTCCCACCCATACTTACTAAACACCCGGTGCTGTTTTTGAGCACAGCTCTGGTTTGCTGTCCCGTCACTGAACATTACAGACGGAAACCGAGGAAACCAGTTCGAGAGAAGCTTTTTGCTCCAGACGCTGACAGATAGCTAAATCTGATTTACAAGCCTTGGCAGATTCTGGAAAGCCTCAGAAAGGATGATGAGTCCTTTTTACAATCTGCTTTGATGACACGGGAATGAAACAAACAGAAAAACTAAGAAAATAAGAGAACAGCTTCTGGCCTCAATTTCACAGAAGCAACTACAATAAAAACACAGCATTATGTGCCCGTGCATGCCTTTTGAAACGGTTTGCTTCATCCCTGGACCAGTATGCCACACATCGTTCAAGGGACAAGCTGTTACATCCGAATGAAATAAAAATCCCACACCTCCAGCTCCCATTCCTCCTTTTCAATGTTTGCAATCGGAGGTACAATAATGAAGCAAATTCAGCGGAGATAACAGATTTCCCATCATGTTACCAGCTTCCTTTCGGAGGATGCCACCACACAAACGTGTCTAAAAATATTCCTCTTTCACGCATCATCAATATCTTCATTACGAAAGATGGACGTCAGGTTGTGTTTGCTGGTTTCGTGTAATGCCAGCTGACAGGGCGGCATCTTGCCTGTGTTTGAGACACACAGCGTTTTTGTCTACTCCGTAATTCCACTTTTGCAGACGCGCGGAATGCAGTTTCACACCGTGCATGTGACGGAGCAAGCCGTGATAATGTTTGGAATGGAAGTGGCCTTGTCAACATCATAATAGAGATGAAGGAGCACACATTTATTCATGCATTATCTTCTTTCTCCTTGGCTTATGAGTCAACGTCTTGCATAAAAACTCATGTGACACAATGTTGAAACCTTTATTTATTTCAGTTTGAACACAAAAACTTTAGGTTGCATGAAATGTCGGATTTACGGAAGAAGATTAGGGCCAAAGAGAAGAAAGAGAATTCTGACTTTAATCTCAAAATTTTGATTTAAATCTCAGAACTCAGCCTTGTTTTTCTCAGATTCAAAAAGTCAGAATTCTGACATTAGAGGTCCTGGCCACCACCATCACCCAGGACCTCAAATGGGAGCCCACCATCAGAAAAAAGGCCCAGCAGAGGATGTACTTCCTGAGGCAGTTGAAGAAATTCAACCTATCATCACAGTCGATGAGGCAGTTCTACACCGCTATCATCGAGTCCACCCTCACCTCCTCCATCACCGTGTGGTACGCTGGAGCTACCACCAGGGACAAGAAGAGGCTGCAGCGTGTCGTGCGCTCTGCAGAGAGGGTCATTGGCTGCAAACTCCCCTCCATTCAAGATCTGTACACCTCTAGGACATTGAGGCGTGCAGGTCGGATAATAGCTGACCCGTCTCACCCTGGACACAGTCTCTTCGACTCGCTCCCATCTGGCAGAAGGCTCAGATCCATTCGGACCAGAACCTCTCGCCACAAAAACAGTTTCTTCCCCTCTGCACCTTTCGGGGCGACGGTGGCACAGGAGTTAAGTGCTCGCCCCGTAATCGGAAGGTTGCTGGTTCGAGTCCCGCTCAGTCTGTCGCTGTGTCCTTGGGCAAGACACTTAACCCACGTTGCCTGCTGGTGGTGGTCGGAGGGACCGGTGGCGCCAGTGCTCGGCAGCCTCGCCTCTGTCAGCGCGCCCCAGGGCAGCTGTGGCTACATCGTAGCTCATTACCACCAGTGTGTGAATGGGTGAATGACTGATTGTGTTGTAAAGCGCCTTGGGGGGTTCTAGGACTCTAGAAGGCGCTATATCAAATACAGGCCATTTACCATTTTACTTTTGAATGAAAATCCTAGGGCAGCCCACTCAAGTTGATTGGTCCCAGTCACGTGACCCGTTGCTGTGCTTGAACCATTCAACAAACACTCAGATTAATACCTACACGGAGTAGATAGCTGCTTCTCTAAATCTTGCCACTTTTTACATTAATAATTTTATCATGAGTGTTTTATTAGTTCTTATATTTGCTTATCTCTTAATTAAATTTTTTTTCTATCTTACCTTCTGCACCAAAATACCGCAGCAATTTCCTAATGTTGTGACTTGGCACACATATGGCAATAAAAACTTCTGATTCTGATTCTGATTCTGATTAAAATCAGAGTCCTGAGATTAAAGTTAGGGTTCTCAGATTAAAATTAGAATTCTGACTTTTTTCTGTAGTCGCAAAGGATTCAGATAAAAAAGTCGGAATTTTGAGTAAAGAGTTCAAATTCTGAGATTAAAGTCAGAATTCTCACGTTAATCTCAGAATTCTGACTTTTTTCTCTGAAGTAAAAAAATTCAGAATTTTGAGGAAAAAAATTGGAATTCTGAAATTAACGTCAGAATTTTCTTTCTTCTTTTTTCATTTCAGTGGCCCTAATCATCTTCCGTATCTTCCCTTGTATTCTCGAAACATTGAAATAAAGTAGATTAAAATCCCGGCGTAGCGCCACAGCGCAGCGGACACTCATGATGCATTTTCACCGTCTCTGCTTTATTTGATCTCAGCCGAGCTGTGAATATTATTCATCCCAAACAGCTGACTAAGCATTTTCTCAGCCAATCTCGACCTCTCTCTCATGGGCAGCATGTCTTGCTGCTGATCTCGTAAGCACGCTTGAAGGAACTTCAACTAATTTAACACTTCAGAACGTATAAGCGCCTCGCCGAGGAGACGTTCCTTTAGCCGCGTGAGCTTCGCAGCAGCGATATATGCAGGAAGTAAAAATGTATCGCCTCATTTTCATGCAAGTCTAGCCTAATTATTTGGCAAAGCGGGTGTGGGAGCAGTACAATTGATTCTGTTTTTGGTCTTTAGGCGATGTAGGATTTTCCCCAGACACACACTACAAAGTGAATTCCAACTGTGCTTTGGGAGACAGTGGTGAGACGCGGGGATGTCCACAGGCAAAGGCCCTAAGTCACATTCTGTTATGCTAACCATAGCTGCACTGTAAACAACCTTACCTCGCCTTGTACTAATTATCGTCAGACAGATGAGATCATTCATTCATATCTGCTAAGCTGACATGGTCAAGGTTTGCACACTTTCCCTTCCTCTCCTCTCCTTTCCCTCCTTTGCTCTACTTGCTTCGCATTGCTCCATCTGTGCCCTCTGTATGAAAGGGAATAGTTGAGCAGGCCTGACAAAGGGAGGCACAGAGGAGGCAGAGGTGCTGAGGAAAGCTGAATACTGCTGGAAGGGATTTCTATCTGTTTGGGTGTGCGTTGTGCTTGTGTGTGCTTGTGTGTGTGTGTGAGTGTGTGAAGAGAGAGGGAGAAACAAGAGAAGCCTATTGTGTACACGCTTGAATGTGAGTCAGTTTGAATATTAGTTCCCTTCCTTTGGTGTCCTTTTATTGACAGGAAACATCGACACCGGGAACGCTGCTGTGTGGGAATAGTTCATTGAAAAGAACATTTTCAGGCTTTTTTTTTAGGTTAGATTCTGTGAAAAATGTCTTTCCTGTTGTTAACAGCAAACTAAACTGTCACAGTTCAGAAAACAGAGTTTGTGTTCACCATCTGAAGAGCTAGCGGCACGTCTGAATTCAGCCAGGACAAAAGCGTTTGATCTTAAATTTCATTTCATTACAATGCTTGTGATTTTGTTCCATAAACCAATTAAACCATCATTGATTATGCATCTTTTCTACTTCTTGAAGTTCCAGACTTGCAATTTTGCATTATTTACAAGAAAGTGTTAATATCTACCACAGAATTCTTGACATGTTTGTTGAGAGATGTTGGGTAGGCTTGGTGCCATTAAGGCAGAGCTGCAACTGAGCAAAACAACAAAGATGGCGGCAGCTCAGGAATTTCGCTCGTTTGCTGTGGCATCAACTTTGGACGATTTAGACTTGAGCTTTTGTTTGAGACATGAGCAGATGGAGGTACTTCTCCTCCTCCGTCAACAGTGCATGGTGTTGCGTTGACCGACTTTCGCCTTTATGAATACATCACACTGTGCATCGCTCTGATTGTTCTTGGCTCTGTCCTGTTTCGGGGAGAGGCAGAGGCACCCCTACGACTGTGTTTAAGTCAAGACTCAAGACCCATCTTTTTAGGTTAGCTTTTATCTAAATATTTACTACAGTTTTATTTCTCGTTTTACATGATTATATTTTATTACTTGCTTTGCATGTTCTATATGATTATATTTTAGCACAGTTTTATTATTTAAATTATTATTTTACTGTTTATATCATTTTATTTATTACTTATTTTCAAATTTTTGTCGTTTATATTAGCTCTTTTATTACATTTTTACTCATTTTAATCCAGTGTTTCCTCTGTGGGGGCCCTCTGCCTCGGGAGCGGTGGTCGACTGTAGCTTCCTGGGCGCTCTATAGGTGGGGGGTCTATGCTCCCCCTCCACTGAGCGCCCTGACTTAGTGTGGAAGACCTGATGCTGCCGGGTCAGACGGCTCCTCTGATGGCGTTTCCTTGCGTTACCATACTTGGCTCATCTGGACTCAGGCTAATATAATTTTTACTTGTGTGTGTGAGTCTGTGTGTGTGCGTGTGCGTGTGATTGCATATGTTTGTTAATGTTTTTAACCTGTTATGGGAATCTGGGGTCATTTTGTAAAGCACTTTGAATCACACTTTGTTTGAAAAGCGCTTTAGAAATAAAATTTGATTGATTGATTGTACGGGTCATGGCCAGACTATACCAATAACAGCTAAATGAAGCACTTCTGGTGCTCACTTCCTGAAGGTTTAGTCCAGATAGGAGACATTTTTTCTTTTTCTCAAATCTTTCATGACCTACAGTTGGATCCCAATCCCAGCTTTGGGAAACAAAGCCCCAGGATTATAAACTAACATGAGCATTAATCTATGTTACACTTACAGCAGTTTCAAAATAAAGCTCTACCCAATTTAATTTTGATCTTGGCCGTACGTGGACTAGCCAATGACTGATTCGCTTTGGACGCCGACTCTATTTCACCAAACTGAGGTCACTCAGAAACGTTTACTCAGAAACAAATTCACAAATAGTTCAAATCTACTTCAGTTTTGAACAAAATCCATTTTCTATTCTTTGTCTAATAACAGATCATCAACCGGACTTGGTTCCTGTCCTCCGCGACTGTCCGACCGAGCCCGCCTGGCCCTCAGCATGCTACCGTCCGAGCTGGGCCTGCTGTTGCTGCGGCAACAACATCAACTTCACACTAGCTGGCACGACTCAGCTCTGCAGCTCGGCCTCATTATGCTGCTGCTGGCTTTGATGTGGTTTGTGAGGCTTTACCTGCATTACTGCAGCCAGTGGCTGTACCTCCAGGCCATTGCAGTTCCTGTCAACAAGTGAGTATGCTTCTTTTGATATGACCCTACACACACACACACACTCACACAGACGGATGGGTGTGTAGATGCACATGCAGACACATAGCTCACACTGCTGATGAAATAAATCACCAACATGGAGGAGAGATACAGTATGCTGTAGATTATTGGCCAATTGGCACAAATGTACACTCACACGGCTTGTAAGCACGAGAAAAAGACATAAGGATTGTGGTAAAACAGGAAGTGGAGAGGATAACGAGCAGGGGAGAGACAGAAAATGTGTGTTTGTGTGTTGGCAAACGTGCAGGCTGAATCCACCCAAATCATCTGTTTGGAATCCCCCATTAACATTTTAACAAGACTCTCTCAATATTAACAAACCATTGCTGGGGGAGCTTGCTCACCACACAGCTTCAAGTCCCAAAAGGCCTTATTTGGAAGGAATTTATTGTTATTATTTGGTACGCAGCATTGCTAATAAACAGCCATGAGACAGTGCAGAAGTGTTAAATCACAACACGATAGCATATGGTGCCGATTTCAGCCAACACGATAACAACGATTAAAAAAAGCTGGCTGCAAAGAGGCAGAGCTTTTGTTTCGTTTGTGGAAGCGTCGTGTGTTAAAGCATGGGCGAGCGAGCGAGAGAGAGAGAGAGAGAGGCTGAGGGGGGCAGATAGGAGGTTAAAAAAGTGAAAACAGAGGGGGTCAACGTTGGATGACAACTTCCACATGTCTGAATGTGCGCCTCTCTCCCCTTCGAGCACATTTCTCCCCGCGCCGCGTCCAGAGCTGCTGGTGCCCATTGAGAGGCAGAAGTGACAGTCAGCATGGTTGAACGATGACAGGAACCCCGCCCCTCACACGTTTCTACAGATCTCCGGCTCTTCCGTTCTCCTTTTGCTTCCAGTGCACCTCTTCATCAGTGAAAAACACGTTTTGTTCTCTGTGTAGCCCCCGCACTTACATGTTCGGACACTGAATGTTAAAAACCAACTCAAAATAAAATTAGCATCGAGTTTATATTTAACTTAAATTTTGTTTGAATCGATCATTTCTGCTCCTTGCAAGAGCCAGTTAGGGGTACCGTTATGTTCCCAGGACAGGCGGGATTTTATGAGCTCGTTTCATCTGATGAATACTGGTTATTAATAGAGGCAGCATGGTCAGAGGACTAATAATAACCAAATGTTGTAGTTATATTGCAAAGTCATCAAAGAAATCAATAAATTTATTAAAAATACACATTTTTTAAAAATAAAGATGTTCCTTACAATAATCATCTCCAAAAGCTGAATCAGAAATTGGACATGAAGAATTTATAGCCGGATAATAAACATAATAGTCCTATTTTACAAAAAAAAGCTTACATTAATTCATCTGTGGTTTCTGTTTGAACGGTTTATCTAAACTGGGGTGAAACTTTAGTTTTTGTGTAGAAAAGTAGCAAAAACGTAAAGTTTTCAGTCAAAATAAAACAACGTGTTTTTTGTAAAGTTTATTCTAAATGTAAATTGAATGTGAAAAATATTAAATTTGGCAGCTAATTTTCCTGGTTGTGAGCAAATGAGTGAAAAACTATAAGTGCAATCTAATATAATTAGATCAAATCTGTGAACATCATCTGTGTTGATCACCCCGTGGGGTGTTTCCTGAGCTCTACATCAGCTTTCTAAGATCTGTTCTGAGATCTGCTTCAAACAAAGGACCAATGAACCTCCGCAGTCGGATTAATGGACAGAATCCGAGAGACGCTGGACTCTTGGAACAAATCAGATGGAATTAATGAGAGAAGCTGGACGTGTCCTCGGCCACCACTGCTCTACCTCCTCCTGACTGAAGGGAAGATTAAGAAGCTTATGAGGCTTGCTGTAAATGGAGTCAACCCTACAACAGAAGAGCTCCATTTTTAGTCTTCTTTATCACAAACCTGTTTGCAAACCTAATAAAGTTCTTTATTTCAGTGGAAAAGCTGACTAATTAAATATAATCAAATCATATTTTAACTCGGGGAGTGAATTGCCAGAATCGGTTGCCTCTGAGGTGCATCACAAAAACATTCCTAATCCGTGCCGGCTGATGCCGTTTTCTCCGCAGATTCCAGCTCCACGCTCACACCGTGGAGCTCATCTACCAGAGCTCGTTGCTCCACACCCGAGAGGAGCTGACGATGGTGGTGGTGGGTCCCCTGACCTTGAACGCTGTAACGCTCCTGCTGGTTCTGATCAGATGGGGCTGTCAACTGATATTTGGCTCACTCCCTTCCTTCACATCAAATTTTATCATGGCTCAGGGAGTGTGGACAGTCCTCGACCCCCTGGCAGTCTTCACTGTGGATGCCGTCCTCGGGGTAAGTCACTTAAAAATAACTTGGACACTTGTGCACTTTAAATAGGAGTTCACTCTATCTTGGCAAAGTGACTTTAAATTACAAAAAAGGAGAGGGGAGGGAAATGAGTTGGCTAGATCAGTCTTCTTTTGGCAGCAAGCTGAATTCAGCCAGTTATTCTGCCTTATTTATGAAAAGTCTAACAACTATTTCTTTAAAATGGATGCAAATTTGCACATATTTTTAAGATTCAGTCTCTGTTGTAAATACATATTTTTTCCGTGTTGCCAATGCCAAGCCCAACCGAGTGAACCCAGAGCTGCTCTGAGCCACATGCTTGTCCGTTTGGTCTGATCTTCCAGCGTCTCGCCTACAGCCCCGACACACCAGTAGGAGATGCAGCCAAGCTTTACTGGCACTTCTATCGCGCTGAACGGTCAGGTGCTGCCGGAGTCATCATCACTCTGTTCCTCTACACAGTCCACTTCCTGCTTTCCATCACTATTCTAGCTATTTACCTGCTCAGGTGAGACACAGAAACAAGATGGATAGGTTCCTGTACTTGACAATTACCAATACAAGAAGGGGGGTTGTCTTGTATTTCGTAGTTATCTTAAATATAGCATAGGGTCCACCTTTTGCATCAAAGGGGACACATTCTGACCTATTTTTATGAAGTTATAATAGTTTTATGTTTGATGCAAAACATGTTTATGAAGGTCTTTGCTCTAAAATCATTTCACATAAGACACATAAAATATTAGTAGTTTTTATTGTTGGCCACACCCACCCATCCCCCACTCAGGCTGCTATAAGCTTAGAAGCTCCAATATCTAAGAGGGGTACACAGTAGAGCCGCTGCTCTACCAGCAAAAGTTCTCTCTTGCACGTGAAAGGTGTTTCTATTCTATTTTCCCGTTTGTGATGTCACAAACAGGGCTTTATTGAAACAGCTTGTATTACTTAGATAAATCCTAAAACCAAACACTGACAGAAAAGTAAGGAATGGGTTATTTCATATCTGGGGTGTTTAGAGAGGAAGTATAGACTCACATGGCACCTCAAAAGGATGTAAAAGGTGAGTTTTGCATATTATGTCCCCTTTGAAACACAGAAGAAGTAGAACCCTGGTTTACGACAAAAATAAAAAAAATACACTGAATTAAAACATGTTTATTAAAAAAATTAATTAAATTGACATTTGCATCAGAGTTCTACACCAGAGGACACAAACACATGTAACAACTGTCTTCTGTAACACACCATCCTCTGCAACTGGCTGGAAAATCTACCATTTCCTGACTCAGATGTGTTTTGATATAGCGTGAACGTGTTACCATCTTTCAGGATCCGATTAGGATGAATATTTAGCGTGGCTGGCTTCACTGCCTGTTTCATACATACTGAAATTGGCTGCATATGGTAATGAACATGCATACGCTAAATAAAAACACGGTGTGATCCTGATGTCTTGTAGATTGAGGTCAGCCACATCCACACATTTTACTTGCAAGCTTTGCATTTCGATCGTAGCCCCTCCGAAAAAAAATAATAATCTGCTCAAACCAGTAAGGATAAAAAACAGAAAACACCAATAATACAGAGGTTTGTATTCATTTAAATCCACACCAGGTTTATTTTGTATAAAAACTTCAGACTGATCTCCTTTTGTCCTGGTAGTAAAAGTTGAAGTGCTGAAGCAGAAGGACAGGTGGTTTTATCTGAGGTGGAGAGAAAAGGAAATCCTGTCTGAATAAATCATTCGGAGATGTGCCACCGAGGTGTCATCTCAGGAAGCTTATCTAGACTCAGCTAAATGGACAATATTAAAACAACAGCTGAGAATAATGACTTCTGCCACTCAGCCGCCTCCCAGGTTTGTTTTGAATGTAGGCCACGAGGCTGGAGCAAGGCTGATCATTTTACGGCTTATGGTTTCTGATTGGCTGTGAGGAAAGGGTTCTGATGCAGACCGTGACCTATTTCTAAAAAAATAAAATAAGAGCCCCGGGCTATGTGTATAGATAGAATGGACTGTCATCTTTTTTAATTACATTTTAGGCAGCCTTTAGTCACTTCCTTTGAAAAAAAAACAAAAAACACATGACAGGCTGTAAAACTTCATAAAGACCAAGATCGGGGTGTCATGGGCAAGTTGGTGCATTCACAAAACACCATTTTCCTCTGGTCCAGGTCCCTTGTAAACGCATCCCTACACGGCATATGACAACTTCCAGTCTGCTGATTGGTTAGATGTGTCTGGGCTAACAATAGCTAGACACTAGTTCTGATGCTGAGCTAGTCGACAACACAGTCTAACCCTCTCTCCACGACCTGTTGAAAATACAACATCACCCTCTTCATTTAGCAAACATCAGCAGGTAGTTTTTTCTTTCTGTCACCATGACACCAAGATATGTGATGACTCCTTAAAGCCTGATTCATGCTCCTCCGTCAGCTCCAACAGGGACAGACACGCATGGACGGACGGAGACGTTTAGCCCTCGTACTTCTCCGTCTCCTGCTGCAAAGCAATTCCCCGCCAGGACAACAGAGGGCGTAGCGCTGTTCTGTGGTATCATGTCATGTATGGGTCCTAGATAGTGTGTTTATATTGTGTTTTTTGTATATAAGAGACTTTTTAACACAGATATATTAGTCTCTCATCCTCCTCCACCTCTTCATGCGCTCACCACCTCTAAACCCACGTTTCCTCTCATTTCCGTCCACAAATAAAATGCTTGCTGCTTCATCTTTTCACTCCTCCAGTCACGGGGAATTAAACGTTCATATTTTTAGAGTTTTTCGCGAGGTACTCTTCAAGCTTCTCCGTGTCTGCCGCTAGTTATTCCTGCGCCCTCTTTATGTTTTTGAGGGCGCAATGGCGGCGGTGTAGACGACAGCGGCGCCCTGACCAATCGCAGGCTTGCGTTCTCCGTCTCGACGGACGGATGTTTAGAAAAGAGAGCTCGACTCCGCCCGTCCTTGCGGGGCTCTCCAGCAGACCCGCACTGACGCAGACACAGAAGCATGACTCAGGCTTAAGACGCAGTGACCCCCCCCCCCATACTGAAAATGTCTTGATATAAGCAGTGTTGGGCAAGTTACTTCAAAACTGTAATGCATTATTTATTACTTGTTACCCTAATTTTAAAGTAATTAATTACATTACAAAATTACTGATTTTAAAATGTAAGGCATTACACTACTTTTGCATTACTTGAAGTAACTTTCACCAAAACAACTTCAATATGAATCTGGTCATGTGACGCTCAGCGAGCTCATGACATATATGTGGAAGGTGATGTGGTGTCTGAGCTAGGATTGCTGTTAAAAACAATCAGATATAATAACAGTGCTTTAAAATGATTGTTTATTAAATAAAAGTAACAACAATCTGTACTCTCAGCACGCTGCAATCTTATATTAACTGAGCAGGGAATGAGGTGGTGGGGGCTCCAAGCCTATATTTGCCTTGGTCCCCAAATGCCTTGATACGGCCCTGGATGTGGGACTGACTTCTGGGGTGATCTGATTCTATCACATGTATAAATATTAAATGCTTATATTATTGCTTTTCACTGGTAAAAATGTGTATTGGGGATAAATCTACCTACTTTTTTCTTTTCAAGCACTTTGTTTTGTTTTCTTGATTTTATGTGAATAATTTCCTGCCCTTTCTCTCTCTAACCGTCCTGCATGCTGCATGTTTTCTCCGTCTTCCAGAAAAACTGTTTCCTAGATTTCCTACTTTCTAACTAATCAGCCAAAAGGATCTGCCGAACGCAAAAATAAATAAATAAATAAAAAAGCTTCACGCTGCGCTCCAGCAGCAATGAGTTGAAATCACCGGGGCACAGATTATGAACTCAGCTGAAAAGTACATGAAGTACCAGAGAATATGGGCTGATATAAACGATCGCAAACGAATAACTTTGTTTTGGTGGAGCGATTTTGTGAATATAACAGCGGCCGCGTGCAGGACGCAGCTGGAGTATTTGAGCCATTACCGCTGCGTCCTCTCTGCTCATAGAATGCCCGCAAAGCTGAGTCCATAAATTACGTCATATATGTGGATACTGGATCTTTTTTCAGGCTTCTCGCAATTTGAAATTTTAGGAAACCCGCATCTTGACTCTGGGTTTAAAAATGCGTTGTAATTACAGCGTTACTGACAATTGTACCGAGTAAATATACCATTTTCTTTCCCTGTAATGCCTTACATTACCACATCACGGCAAAAAGCAATGCATTACAGTAATTAATTACTTTTGTACCGCGTTACTCCCAACACTGGATATAAGTGTCTTCATCCAGGTCAGAACGCTCATACACAGGAACCTCCTGAACTTCACGGCTCCTTCACAGCCATGAAATTAGCCTCCTTTGTAGCACAAAGATGCAATTCCTCCCAGAGAACGGCTGCATAAATGAATGAGAAGCAAAATCCGAGTGCAGGATGAAAATGATTGCATGCTATTCCTGTGTCTGAGGTCAAGTTTCTACAAACATCCCTCTCCCAAGAGCCATAGGGGAATAATGCTGGGCTCAAAGCTCCGTAGCGGCTCTTTGTGTAAATCCTTGTCTCCTTGATGTTGTTTTTATTTGAGAGCTGATTACCCTCTGACAGACTAGCATCTTAGTGGAAGGGCACAAGGTCTGCTGGTTTTGATGGCCAGCCAAAGTATTTGTTTACAGACGGAGTGTTTCTTTTTCGGGGTTGGCTGCATGCAACCCGTGTGTGGCAAAACAAAAATAACACTTTGGAGGTACGAATCGATACGCCTTCTGCTCTGCTCAACGCTTTCTTGTGACTCAAGCCAGGCTCTCCAGACACGTACATTCGACGCGTTTGCAGTCTTTAAAAGTCGGCATTAACATCGAAGAGCATCCCAGGATCCGACTCCCACACGTTAACAGATGCAACGCCACACAGACACCGAGCCAAACATGGACGCCGCTACAGTCTGCCTGCAATCACAAAGATCTTCCCACTCACAGGCCAATTTGTTTGATTCCTGGTTGCCATTTCATTTGATGTATTAGATCAGCCAGCGAATATGCTCTCTTCAGTCAATAAGTATTTTTTTTCCAGCAACAACCCATCTGTCTGTCTGTTGTACAGAGAGAAGAACGCAGCTATTATTCTTGACTCGAGGAAGATCGTGTGTGTCTTTATTGCTCGGGCTGTCGTAGAGCGCAGCAGCATGCTTCTTCTTCCATGCTGTCTTTATTTTTCTGTGCAGGTTCCACAACGACGGCCGCATGTTGGACACCTTTCAGCGGCTCACAGCCAAGGAGGGCATGTACTTCCTGCCTCATGATCTGGAGCTGTCGAATCAGGAGCTCAGCTACATCGTCAAGAAGGCCGAGCAGTGGAGAGGCTTCAATGGGGAGAGGCGGAAGGTAAAACACGTCTAACTCCCTGATTTTTACACTCCCGACTGAAGGCCTTGCAGATAAATTGAGCTAATGGTTGTTTTCTTACACAGAACGATCTATAAGGTCATCATTACCAGCCTGATTGATTAGTTTGTGAAAAATGAGTCAACTGACGCTTGGGGGGGTTGCTCATGCAGAGGTGCTAAAGGTTAAGCATGGACTGTAAATGCAGGAGTAGCGCACTGGTCACTTTCCAGGATTTATTCCATGTGAGCAGGATGCACAGCGCAAGCTCCTTTATATCATTATATTTTCTTTAGTTACATGTGAGAAAGCTGAGGATTCATCTCAGAGGTCTTTAGCTTCATTCTAATTAGTACGAGATAATTACCAAAACAGGGCGTCGACGTGCAGGCAGCTGATTAGTCTGTGAAAACCAATTTCTGAAGATTTTTCATTAGAGAAAGAGACTGCTCAATCAACACGCGGCGATGCAGGTGTGTGTTACGGTGGGCAGGCTCTTCGTGGGGATAGCTTCGTGCCAGATAAGGCAATTCTGCTGAATAAAGGTCCCCATGAAATTAGTACCTCAAAGAAAAGCGGCCTCATCTGTGAGAACGCAGCAAAGGTCATAAGGTGATGCCACAGGAAAGGGCAGAGCTGGAAATGTGACTAGTAGAGATTAGAATAGCAGAAAGTGGTGATAAAACTGTCCTTTTATGTATTTTGGGTGCAGCACACATCAATTATATGTTGTTTATCTTTACTTGTGCAAATTCATGTAAAATGTTTGAAAGCAAAATTAACAACTCTAAGTTATCCAACACAGTTTAAACAGGCCGAAGTATAACAGCAGTCATTATTTACAACCCAAACGTGCCATGGAAGCTTAACTCATTCACTGCCAGCGTTTCTCACCGTTTTTACTGTTTTTTTAAGAGTGACAGAAACGTTGCGTGCCAGGATGATGTCGAGGCCAACACAACCAAAACAAAGCGGAGACTCACCTCTTACATCAGGAAGAATCCGCGTGTTTCGAGCGTTATCCGTTCTTTCATAATCCGTTGTTGAGTTGTTGAGCTATTGTGTAGAGGTCTGGGGAAACACGTACAAAAGTCTTTTACAAACAATAACGACAATGCAGAAAAGGGCTATCAGATTAATAACAAATGCAGGATATTTGGATCACACAAATGAACTTTTTATTAAAACGCGGACAATGAAGTTCCAGGACTTGGTTAAATACAAAACAGCACAAATAATGTATAAAGTAAGAAATAAATTAATGCTTGATAAAATACAGAAGCTGTTCACAGAGAGAGAAGGAGGATATAACCTGAGAGGGACACTAAACTTAAAGATACATAAGTTTAGAACAACATTAAAACAGATGTGTATCACAATAATAGGGGTTAAATTATGGAACAATTTAGAAGAAGAAATCAAAGTAAGTACAAATATAAATGTGTTTAAAATGAATTATAAAAAACATTTTCTGAACAAGTATATAGTGGAAAATAGATGATTTATGTGGGTGTCCTTTATTCCAAGGAAAAGTAAATTGTATCAATTGTAAAAAGATGTTTTTTTTTCTTTTTTGTTTTTTTCCATATAATTTGGTGGTTTTTTGGTGACTTGTACCATTTTGTTTGTTTTAATGTAGGTTTTGTGTTAGATTTAAGTAAACAAGTAAAAATTACTTGTATAAAGGGGTAGGGATATATAAGTTTCCACTTCAGCCTACTCCTTTTCAAACACAGAAGGGATGATATGTATTTTTTCTGTTTGTGGTACTTTTTAAAAAATTATGTATGTTCTCTTTGTTTGAAATAAACTAAACTAAACTAATTGTGATCGGCAGACGCTTTTCCGGTTCGCGCCTCACTTTTTTTACAGGAACGGCCCAAAACGATCTCCTAATACATGGATGGTCTGCTTCCTGATCATGTGACGTGTGACGTATACGGATGCAGATCGGCTTCAGGGCTGAGATGTTTGTTCTCTCAGCGCGGGGGCTCGTTCCGATGCTCAACCAGTAAAAAAATGCAAATGACGACTTTAGTCGTCATTGGCAGTGAATGAGTTGAGAGTGACAGAACGTTGCACGCTAGGATGATGTCGAGGCCGAAACAACCAAAACAAAGCGGAGACTCACCTCTTACATCAGGAAGAATCCGCGTGTTTCGAGCGTTATCCGTTCTTTCATAATCCGTTGTTGAGTTGTTGAGCTATTGTGTAGAGGTCTGGGGAAACACGTACAAAAGTCTTTTACAAACAATAACGACAATGCAGAAAAGGGCTATCAGATTAATAACAAATGCAGGATATTTGGATCACACAAATGAACTTTTTATTAAAACGCGGACAATGAAGTTCCAGGACTTGGTTAAATACAAAACAGCACAAATAATGTATAAAGTAAGAAATAAATTAATGCCTGATAAAATACAGAAACTGTTCACAGAGAGAGAAGGAGGATATAACCTGAGAGGGACACTAAACTTAAAGATACATAAGTTTAGAACAACATTAAAACAGATGTGTATCACAATAATTGGGGTTAAATTATGGAACAATTTAGAAGAAGAAATCAAAGTAAGTACAAATATAAATGTGTTTAAAATGAATTATAAAAAACATTTTCTGAACAAGTATATAGTGGAAAATAGATGATTTATGTGGGTGTCCTTTATTCCAAGGAAAAGTAAATTGTATCAATTGTAAAAAGATGTTTTTTTTTTCTTTTTTGTTTTTTTCCATATAATTTGGTGGTTTTTTGGTGACTTGTACCATTTTGTTTGTTTTAATGTAGGTTTTGTGTTAGATTTAAGTAAACAAGTAAAAATTACTTGTATAAAGGGGTAGGGATATATAAGTTTCCACTTCAGCCTACTCCTTTTCAAACACAGAAGGGATGATATGTATTTTTTCTGTTTGTGGTACTTTTTAAAAAATTATGTATGTTTTCTTTGTTTGAAATAAACTAAACTAAACTAATTGTGATCGGCAGACGCTTTTCCGGTTCGCGCCTCACTTTTTTTACAGGAACGGCCCAAAACGATCTCCTAATACATGGATGGTCTGCTTCCTGATCATGTGACGTGTGACGTATACGGATGCAGATCGGCTTCAGGGCTGAGATGTTTGTTCTCTCAGCGCGGGGGCTCGTTCCGATGCTCAACCAGTAAAAAAATGCAAATGACGACTTTAGTCATCATTGGCAGTGAATGAGTTAAGAGTGACAGAACGTTGCACGCTAGGATGATGTCGAGGCCGAAACAACCAAAACAAAAAGAAGACTCACCTCTTACATCGGGAAGAATCTGCACGTTTCGAGCGTTATCCGTTCTCTCGTAATCCGTTGCTGTATTGTGATCGGCAGAAGCTTTTCCAGGTCACGCCTCACTTTTTTTTTTTACAGCAGCGGCCCAAAACGATCTCCTAGCACATGGATTTTCTGCTTCCTGATCACGTGACGTGTGACGTATGCGGATGAAGATCGGCTTTAGAGCTGAGATGCTTGTTCTCACGGTGCGGGGGCTCGTTCCGACGCCCACACAGTAATAACATGCTAATGACGACTTTAATCGTCACTGGCAGAGAGCGAGTTCAGGTCAACTTTCTAAACCAAAACATGTGCAAGAACACAAATGTGGGATTCAAAGTTAGTAAAGTGCTGGATAAAATAGTTTTAAATGGATTTCTATGGAAAAGCTTTGAACAATTTAGCATTATTTGATTATTTGTGAGTAAAATCTAGCAGCAGCAGCTAGCTGTAGACATGTTCATCAGAACATTCATGTAATAAAGTATCCATGTAAGTGAGTGTTCATAGCACATCCACGGAGGCCGTTCTACCTGTAAGCAAATTTGCGCCTGATGATAGTAGTGGCTAGCCTGGCAATGCTCCACTGACGGCTCGCGGTTGTGGGGCGGGTTCTACCGTTGTCTTTCAAATGATCTCCACATTCCACTGGACAATGAATGTGACATACTCTTGTTTCACTCTGTTGCATCATCCCACCCACCAGGCATATAGAGTGCCCTGATTGGCCCACAAAGCGGATAAAGCTCTGTGATTTGTTCACTAAGCAGATAGAGCACTATGATTGGGCCACCATTATGGACCAATCACAGCTCTTTATGTGTTTGAAACCCCTCTAGAGAGCTGTGATTGGCTAGCCAGAGTCCTGGTAGGAGCTGCTGAGGTTCCAATGGAGCATGCCTAGACCATTCTTTGCAAAGCAAGAATTTGGTCTAGTCCACTAGGCTAAGTAGTGGCCTCACCTAACACACTTTTTGTGAGATTGTAAAAAAAAAAAGTCCAGTTAAATATGTGCTATTAAATAGCAGCTTCACTAATAAACTGCTTTCTACTTATCTCTTAATTATGATGAGTCACTCTGAGGTTCACAGGCAGGCTGAATGTTAAAATAGTCTTCTGCCCCTATTTCCTGTATTAGCCTGCAATAACAGACGGGAAATGCTTGGCACCAGCTAGCGTCTACTTCCTGAAACAGGAGCGCTAGAGCTTTTGTTCCACAGAGAACGACTCACACGACATGCATTAATACTAGAGACGAAAAGACTAGTGAATAATAATGCCCAACAGATAAATGCTGATTGATTACCACCATCCTCGGTAGAAGGTTGGACTGTTCCAGTTGTACTATACTGCTGGGATATACATGCAAATGCATGCTGCCATGAGGCCAAACATAAGGAAACGTCAATACCAAAAAATATGAGGCTTCTTCACATCAGCCACAAAACACAAACTATATTTAATGTAATATATGAACTTTCCGAAGAACCCCTCTTCAAATATCCACTAGTTCTTTTAAATGCACATCTACATTTATTCATTTGGGTGATGCAGCAACAAAAGTTTTAGTGTTGTTAATGAATCATGTTGTGCTGCCATACGGGTCTCTACTGCCTCTATAAGCACTGCAAACTGGGGCCCAGACCAGCTGGTTCCCAAAGTCAGACTCTCTTGGTCAGCTTTCTTCTCACACCAAACCTTCTGTCAGGAATCTTGGCATGACCTTTGACCCAACTCTCACCCTGGATTCTCATGTCAGTTCTCTTGTTCGCTCTTTCTTCTTCCATCTCAGGAACGTTGCTAAGCTGAGTCCCATTCTGTCCCGCTCTGAACTTCAGATCTACACCTTCATCTCCTCACGCTTAGACTACTGTAACTCTCTTTTCACGTGTCTAAGCAGAACCTCCCTGAACCGTCTACAGGTGGTTCAGAACGCCTGTGCTCGGCTTCTGACCAAGTCCTCCAAACACACCCACATCACCCCGCTTCTCCTCCAGCTTCACTGGCTGCCAGTCAACTTCAGGGTTCATTTCAAGATCCTGGTTCTGGTCTATAGGGCCTTACATGGACAAGCACCATCTTACATTGGTGATCTTCTTAGTCCCTACACCCCCAGCAGGTCCCTGAGGTCCAGTGATCAAAGCCTACTGGTTGTGCAGCACCAGGCTAAAGACCAAAGGTGACAGATCATCTGCTGCTGTGGCCCCCAGACTCTGGAACTCTCTCCCCCTGAGCCTGAGATCAGTGGACTCATTTCAACCACATTTTTCAATCATTTAAAAAAAATCAATCATTTAAAATGTTTTGGTTCTCGTGAAGCTCCTCGTGATTTTTATCTTGAGAGGCCATATATAAAATCTTTCTTTCTTTCTTTCTTTCTTTCTTTCTTTCTTTCTTTCTTTCTTTCAAACATGAAAATAATTCCTCCATCTGTTTTCTGTCAGTGTTTGGTTTCAAGAGTTAGGAGCTGTTTCAAAAAAGCCTCATTTGTGATGTCACAAATGGGGAAATTAGACTAGAATAACCTCTCACGTACACCAGAGAGCTGTGGCTGGAGGAGCAGCAGCTCTACTCCCAGCACCTCCCAGTATCGGAGCTTCTCAGCATTTAGCAGCGTGAATGAGGGATGGGTGGGCATGGCCAGCTCTAGATTGTTTTCTTAAAGTGACAGAGCACTAAAACAGCTCATTGTGATAGGTACTGAAAATGTCAAAATAAAACAACTGAAATAGTTTTATGTGAAAGAACTTCATACACATGTTTGGTATATTAAAAATTAAGATAAGAGGCCATACTAAGTTCCTTTTAACTAAATGAACTTAAAGCCCTTATTGCCAAAATTACAAATCAGTTTTTTTGCAAAAATCTTTGAAAGAAAAAAGAATTTATTCTTTATTTGAATGACCTGTGGACCTGTTTACTGAAGCTTTTATTATTTTAACACTTTGAAACAAATAAACAGCCAGTCTGTAAGTAGGAAAAGGCTTCGTTTAGCTGCTGATGGCCTCTTGCCGTGGTTCACTTCGTTATTATCCTTGCATTAAAGCACATCTCCCTCCAAAGCCACAATTACAGCATCCTTCTTATTGGACCTAATTTGGTGTTATTACACAGATAAAATGCTAACGCCTTATGTGGCATGAAGAAAATTTAGGATTATTGCATTTTATCATTTTTACATTATTCAACCAGACAATTTTTCATCAAAATAAGATGTGCCTTTGCCATTATTTCATAATTATTCCAACAATTCCGTCAATGAAAAGGGTCACTTTCCTAACTCAGCAAAGACATATCCCTATTAGACTAATTTGCCTACATGCAAATTTTGTCATTTTTTCCTCATTAACTATTTATCATAGACAGGAAAAAAATATTCATGAAGGCGAGCAAAGGAGCAGCCCGACGGAGCCGAAACTAATATTTTGCAACTCTAATGATTTTTTGCATCCTTAATTGGATAGAATAAGGTTGATATGATTAGGTCAGGATGTAGTGTTTTTCATTAAAAATACATTTCAGAAACTGTATTCCAAATGTGCCCTTGCAATTAAATAATGAATCCGACGCATTCCTTATTACGGAGCCAATTAATATCAGAGGCAAGGGCGTAATTTTAATAACGGTGGGCTACGAGGCCTTCATTAGCCAACTGAGAGAAAAAAGGGATGAGGAGAAGTAAAACAAGGTATTCAGCTGCAGATCTTTTCATATAAAGTAATTGAGCAATGCAATCCTAAAAGGAAACAACATGCAATTTTAAAGATGCATGCAAGATTAAAACCAATGCTGCTTGTCTGTTTGGCTCTAATTGGAATTAACTTGCCGGTGAAAATAGAAATTACGGTAACTCCTGACTTCTGAAACTTTCTTAAAGTTTATGTCTATTATTTTGACTCATTTTCATACAGTAACGTCAAAAGTAAATTAATTTCAACAACTTGTTCCTTCATTTGTCAGGAAATCTTCGTTAAAAGCAAAATAATCTGTCAGATTGTTTAGAGTTTCGGTGGTTTTTACCTCCACACTTCCAGATCACAATCCTCATGGGACGGGCATTAACCTTTTAAACTAGAAGTTTCACGAGTCGATTCTGCACATCTGGGGATGGGTACCTTTGACATTTGAATCGATCTGGTACTAATTCCCGGTACCTACGAATCGATACCGGTACTTAACGGTACCAATTTCGATACTTTTGAGTGTTTAATATTTTAATTCTCTTTTATAATTAAATATATATGTTTCTCAATATATTTTGATAAATATCACAATAAATAACATACAACTGTTTGTATTTTAACATCGTCCTTGTAGTTTTATAAGCTGATAATTAAACTGAAGCAAACATCTTTACTGTGAACTAAATTTAGTGTGTATCTTCATTCCTTTTGCCGTCTTTTTTTATTTGATTTTTCCTACTGGGAAGTTAGAATTTCCGAGGAGAAAGCGAACGCACCATTAGCTGATAACAATGGTAGCAATGGAAGCTAACATACCAAGCTAACGTTATCTTAAACAGTTTATTTAGCTGCTGGAGCAGATTAAAACGATGATGCCTCACACTTAGATCGTTGTCGCTGGTTTCATCTTCACCCAATCACCCGTCGCATTTAGTAAAGTGAAGCCAAACTTTAGAGCTCGTTCATGTTCTAGTCAGAATTCGGAGTTCCGAGGAGAAAGCGAATGCACCATTAGCTAAACGGAAGCTAACATACCATATCAAGATAATGTTA
This sequence comes from Nothobranchius furzeri, assembly GCF_043380555.1. Lineage (NCBI taxonomy): Eukaryota > Metazoa > Chordata > Actinopteri > Cyprinodontiformes > Nothobranchiidae > Nothobranchius > Nothobranchius furzeri. Next base: position 57,919,467 of record NC_091747.1, read on the forward strand.
TCTTAAACATTTTATTTACCTACCGGAGCAGATTAAGATGAGGATGTCTCACTTAGATCGTTGTCGCTGGTTTCATCATCACCCAGTTGCCCATCACATTTAGTGAAGTGGACCCAAGCTTTAGCGTGCATTCTTTCTACCATGCTGCTCTGTTTACAATTCGCTCGCAGCGACCGACGACATAACGCTCTTGCGCATGCGCAGCTGTCTTGGCAAGTTCTGGTTATGAAGGACGGGTACCAAAACGAGGCACCGTTTGAAACGACGTGAATCGGTGCTCGGTCGGTACTATGGAATTCGGTCAGTACCTTAAAAAGTACCGAATTCGGTACCCATCCCTACACATTACTGACCAAAGATGTCAAAACCGTCGTGGTGGTGACATTTTAACACAATAAGATGTGCACATAGACGGCTTCACAAGTTAACAATAGTGACAAAGCCATCACCGCTTTAGATTAGGATTTTTATACAGTGAGCTGAGCTCAAATTGAAACACGCCTTTTGCATGAGGTTTCATTCACATAGCCAGGGCTTGTGAAGGAATTGTAAACATAATCAACAGTTGAATGCCTGTTTTGTAATTTTCTTGTTGTGATTTGGTTTTTAAAGAGCAGCATTTTACACCCAAGAGAGAGCAGAGCGTGTCTCAGCAAGTAAATGCTAACGTTAGCATTAGCAACTCCACACAACAGGGTAGAACTCCTCCGGGCTTGTGTTATTTGTGGTGATAAAACATCAGCGTTGCAGAACAAAGGTGGACTTGCGTTGCTGTTAGCCAATCAGAGGCGAGATGATGAGTAAGATGCCAAATCCCGCTGTTTTCAGCGCCCCACACCTTCTACTTCCTGAAACAGGAGCGCCAGAGCTTTTTTTCTACAGGTTACAGAAGTTATAACTTCTTTATATGTTCTTCGGGCATTTATAACATTTATAAAATACTATAAAACATAATAATATTTAGCTAAACAACTCGTGAGGTAATTTTCGTCTTTTTGTAATGAACTAAATTCTGTAAGAGTTTTGTTGTGCCAACTGAAAAACTAAAAGAAAACTCCCAAATTTTTCTAGTTTTACTGCTAAACTGTCTCTTTGCTAGTGAGTGTTTCACTTCAGTAATGAGCCCCATTAATTATGTAAAGGCAGTGATGCAGATGGACCTAATTAATTGTCTCCCGTCACCCCCTTGATTACTCTACCTGGAAGGGAGGTGTTCATTTCTGTAATACTTAAGCAGGTATGCAAACTGCTTTGACGCAGCCACCTCCATGACAATGACAAAGTGGAGCGCCAACTTACATGCTGCAAATTTCTCCGTTATTATTTCACCAACAGCAAAGTTCCCCATTTGTGTTCTAATTGCAGGATGGAGGGAGGACGTGATGAAGGGAGAGAGAGGAGGGACGAGGGGGTGTATGGTAGCCCTGGAGATGTTTTCTCAACCTGATTGCATCAACATTTTGAGCACTTTAGCACCGTTTGTCACTGTATGTCTAGGTAATGGGGTACCAGCGGGCAAGTTTGGGAACACCCAAGGTGATTTGTGAATGGAGTGAGGTTGGTGGGGAGTGAACCTGTTGAGAGTCAAACAACACATGCTGGAGTGGTGTTGATGAATCTGAATTTGGGAGAGTGGCTGTTAATCATCGAGGATGTGTTTTGTATGTAAATTTGTTGTCGGCAGACACAATCAGCAACTAATTATCACAGAAAACAGAAAAAGTTACAAGAAATGCGACTTCTTCTGTTAGACCATCTTAATCTAAATCAGCCTGACCTAAACTCTACAATAAACCCATTTACAGGCCTGAAAAGACCTAATAGAAATAATGTTTATCTTTGTGTATAAGTATTCTAACTCACACACATAGATCCAGCCACAGCCGAAATGAGGAAAACGACATGCTTGTTGTTTTAGTTTGTTGTTTTGTCAAGAAAAGCACGTTCCCATGGTAACACACCTAATGCATCAGCATCTGAGTTCCAGAACAGTGGCTTTAGGAAAAATGATGAGAAGCAGACAGAACAGGGTTTTGCAAACATAAAATGTAATAAAACATTTAAAAAATCAGACTAACTGGATAAAAAATAGCTGCTGTCCAACAAACAGAGGCTTCAGATGAAGTATCACCGTGCAGCAGAGACCGGGAACAATTTCTCTTCCTCATCTCTCACCTTTTCCTCCAACAAAAACTTTAAGCTCCAACTTTTCATCATCTGACTTTGATCACAAACCATGTGCAATGTAAAACGTCGTCATCGTCGTCGTCGTCTTCCTCCGCTTATCCGGGTCCGGGTCGCGGGGGCAGCATCTCAACTAGGGAGCTCCAGACCGTCCTCTCCCCGGCCACCTCCACCAGCTCCTCCGGCAGGACCCCAAGGTGTTCCCGGACCAGATTGGAGATGTAACCTCTCCAACGTGTCCTGGGTCGACCCGGGGACCTCCTGCCGGCAGGACATGCCCGAAACATCTCCCCAGGGAGGCATCCAGGAGGCATCCTGACCAGATGCCCAAACCACAACAACTGACTCCTTTCGATCCGGAGGAGCAGCGGTTCTACTCCGAGTCCCTCCCGAATGTCCGAGCTCCTCACCCTATCTCTAAGGCTGAGCCCGGCCACCCTACGGAGGAAACTCATTTTGGCCGCTTGTATCCGCGATCTCGTTCTTTCGGTCATTACCCAAAGCTCATGACCATAGGTGAGGATTGGGACGTAGATCGACCGGTAAATCGAGAGCCTGGCTTTCTGGCTCAGCTCCCTCTTCACCACAGCAGATCGGCTCAGCGTCCGCATCACTGCAGACACCGAACCAATCCACCTGTCGATCTCCCGATCCCTCCTACCCTCACTCGTGAACAAGACCCCGAGATACTTAAACTCCTCCATTTGGGGCAGGACCTCTCCCCCGACCCGGAGTTGGCAAGCCACCCTTTCCCGGTCGAGAACCATGGTCTCAGATTTGGAGGTGCCGATCCTCATCCCAGCCGCTTCACACTCGACTTCACAACGTAAAACGTGTGCAGATACACTGGTGCAAAACAGCACAGCATGAGGGCATAGCTGCCGAGCAATAGTGCTGGATGTCATTTCTAGGGTTAAATACGTGAGTCCGACTATTTTTTCTTCTCTTACCTTCCGGATTAGAGATCCAGGCAACATTTGAGGCTATAAGCATCTTGTTGTTGTCCTTAACGAAAAGTAAGAGAGGTAAAAGGCTGTTAAAGAGCAAATACATTAAACAAAAGCTTGTTTCTCTGGTGTCATCAATTCCTAAGTCCAATCCAAGTCATGCCTGGCACCCTCACAGATTTCTTAATTTTGGACATTAACACACATTTTATATTCATTACGCTCGTTTCTACTATGAGGACTTCTGGGTAATTAAATCAGACCTTTGCGACATGTTTACGTTTCCCTGGGCTGGCCTGACATGCCGTTTCATGAACCAACCGAGTTCCTGAACCTGGAAATGGCCCGGTAGAGCCACTGGGCCAGGCGTATGCTGACTGGTTGTGACTCGGTAGGAATTACATCGGCAGATGTCACCAAACAACCAATATTAGTAAAACTGGAACAATTGCTGCTGAAGCAGAATGGAAGGAAAGGAAAATAAGAAGCATTCACGCTGCTTTAAAATAGTTGTTTTTAAAGAGCAAGTCACCCCCAAATCAACTTTTTTTTGCTGATAAACTAAATAAACGAGTGTCTAATCGTGCTGCAGACACGTGTCGTCAATAATTTGGCACTTCAGTGCATCTTAGTTAAAATTTAAATATTCTGCCTAAAACTGGCAGTGTTGTGCCGTTGTCAGGTAAAAACTCTGCACTGTATTTTAATTTAAATCTGCCACCGCTATTGGCTAAGAAGTATGCTATGATGTAAACTGGTACATTATGATGTCACAATGCTGTCGTGAGCCTGAGTGTGTGTGTATTTGTTAGCAGCTCCGCCCTCTCGGTCTGCCAGGCGACAGCATGTGTTGCATTTTTCAAACATGAAGTGAGAGTGGAGTTAGACTCTGGTAGGGGGTGACTTGCTCTTTAAACTATCAACACCAACAAATGTGGAGGGAATTCCACCACAATGGCATCATTTCTGCTACTTTGTGGCCTCACAGAGTGCCGTAAAACACGAGGCTTGTTCTGGTCATTGAACACCGCTCTTTACATCACAAGCAGCTCTGCCAGGACCCCCCCCCCCCCCCCCCCCCCCCCCCAAATAGATTAAACAACAGTGTATTTTAACTTTTAATGTTATTAATGTCTGTGAACGCCTTTTGGGGCTAATCAGTGACATCACTCACTGTTGAAGCATTGATATGCCGTCGTCTTAGCAACGTCCTGAAAAGGCCGAATTCATATGGAGACATGGCTGAGAGGATCGAGCCATCGAGTCTCCCGGTCACTTTTCCCTCTCCCAGAAATTTCCTGGAACTCCTAAAGTGGACTCACGGCTTCAGTCCACCTCCTGAAAACGTCTCGAGTAGAAGTCACCTGAGAAGCAGATCTAAACTGAAGAAGCTTCAGAGAGGAAATGCGGACAGAGGGATTAGTAGGGTGTGACGGGATACACAGGAACCGCTGTCACCGAACAAAAGAACCTTCAGCTCCTGAACAGGAACCCATAACAGCAACTCCACGAGCGGAGAGGCTGAGTGCTTCAGTGGCACAGTGGAGCTTTTCTAGAGTCAGAGGGCAAATAGGTCTGGTGTGTGTGTGTGTGTGTGTGTGTGTGTGTGTGTGTGTGTGTGTGTGTGTGTGTGTGGTAGAGTGCAAGCATGGTGTGAGCAAAATCATACCGAACCCCCCGATAACCTCTACCAAAGACAAATGTTGTTGTGTGTGTGTGTGTGTGTGTGTGTGTGTGTGTGTGTGTGTGTGTGTGTGTGTGTGTGTGTGTGTGTGTGTGTGTGTTGTGTGTGTGTGTGTGTGTGCTTGGCTGCATGCATATAGATGCAAACCTGTTCATGCACAAATGGTGTGTGTTTACTCAGTGAGTCTGTGCATGCGTGTAGTCTACATGCATATTTGTATCTATGAGTTTGTAAATGCAAACCTTTCTGCTTGCCTGCATGCGAATGTCACATCCGAGCTCTGTCTTCAATTACAGTGATCTTTTTTTGTAGCTGTATTTTTTATTTATTTATTTATTTTGCCCTGGACATTGCTGACGGCCCAACGGCCTGAGGCGATAGCAGACAGGCAGGCAGGCAGGGACAGGAGCGACGCAGCAGCCACACTCTGAGCATTAGGGAGCTCAATATGAGATATGACTGCAAAGACTACATGCCTGTGTTCCTGAAAAGGTCACGGACTTTTACGAGGCAGCAATGTGTGAAAGTGGTGCACAGTGGTTAAAAATGAGAAGAAAAAATACAGATAAAAATCAAACCCATTCACCTCCGTTTCAATTCACACTGAAGATTTTGGGAACACAAATAGTTGTAGTGGAAAGTCGATCTGCATTAAGGACAAAAAAGAGCTTTGAACTGAATAAATGGGACACCAGGAAAAAAACTATTTCCTAATGTTTTACTCGTCGTAGACTTCTGCTGTTAAAGAAAGAGGATTTAAAAGGCCCGCGTGTAAGACTGTCACTTCTTAATCAGAGCTATTTTAAGAGTTATTACCATTAATGAGGTATATATAAAATATAAAATATAAAGACTTTTCTCTTGAGTTATAATAGTTTCATGGTTGATAAAAAAAAACATATTTATGAAGTTCTTTGCTCCAAATTCCTCACATGAAGCGATTTCGGCAGTTTTAGGCCCTGTCCACACGTAGGCGGGGATCTGCCAAAACGTAGATATTTTTCTACGTTTTGGCCTGCCATCCACACGAAAACGGAGTTTTTTTCACACGAAAATGGAGTTTTTTAAAAACTCCGGCCAAAGTGAAGATCTGCGTTTTCTCCGTTTTGGGTGTCTGCGTGTGGACGGACAAAACCGGAGTTTTAAGGTCCGCAACGTCACTTTCCACGACAAAAAGATGCTGACATCACGTGTGCGACCTGTGTTTACACTAGCCGGCAGCATGGATGCCCTCAGAGCTGCGCTCGCTTTATCAATTGTCCAAGCGCTTTTTGCTTGTTTGTTTTTGCAAGCGGAATTACTTCTCCTTGCGGAAGACCACAGATGAAGGACGAGGTTAAGAACGGGGGAAGTACTGCCGCCTACAGGTCTGGCATGTCCTTAACAACGTATTTATCCGGGTACGTGTGGACAGAGTTTTTTTTAAACGAGGCAGTGTGGATGCAAGTTTTTGCAGGGGCGGATATTCGTTTTTTTAAAAACCCGGCTACGTGTGGACTAGGCCTCAGTCTTGACATTTTAGTACCTTCCACAATGAGCCTCTTCAGCGCTCTATCACACAACAAGTCATGTGTTAGCATGAATTCTTAGTTTAAATATGGTAAGCCAAGCTGCTTAATGGTGTGGGAAACTTGTTTAATCAATACATTTGCTGTGATCTCTGGTAGGAATGAATGCCTAGAAGGCCGCACTCGGGGCAACAAAACGACCAGAATTGCTTGGATCAACAAGGACAAGTCTGCAGCAGGATTTGGAGTCCTAAATCCTGATATCTGGACATTTTATGGGCTGCACAGTGGTGCAGTGGTTAGCATTGTTGCCTTGCAGCAAGAAGGTCTTGGGTTTGCATCCTGGCCTGGGGTCTTTCTTCATGGAGTTTGAATGCTCTCCCGGTGCACGTATGGGTCCTCACCGGGTACTCCGGCTTCCTCCCGCATTCCAAAATCCTGACAGTCAGGTTAACTGGTCTGTCTAAATTATATTTAGGTGTGTGTGCTTGGGTTTTAGTCCTGTGTGTCTGTGTGTTGCCCTGCGATGGACTGGCAACCTGTCCACGGCGTACTCTGCCTGCACGCCTGTAGACCTCTGGAGATAGGCCCCCGCCTCCATCAGAGGAAGGGACCGAGAGAACGAACAAAGGCAGTTAGCTTAAAAGGGAAATGGTTTAATGTATTCAACCTCTGTGTCACACAAAAGGATCCAGTTAAAGTGTTTGGATATTGATTGGAAACACTGGGTTGGACTATTTAGAATACTTATAGGTCTATTAGTGAGAAAGAGCTTTTTCCTCAAACATATTGAAAATACGAAGCGTTGCCCATCAGCTGTCAAAACATCTGCAGCTGGAGGACGTAAACCGACACCAGGTTTTGACCACATTTCCTATTTCCCCCCTCCTCCTTCCCCCCGTCCAGCAAAGTCCTGAGGTGTCGCTGTTTGTTCCCTTGCCATCCCATAATACAACACAGAAGGAAACAAACTGAGCTGCTGAAGACTGAGAAAAGAGAAAAGATTTTAGTAAAAACAGAATAAAATAAGGATGACAGTTCTTCCACTCTTCCCAAAATCCGGCAACCGGACCACCTGGGTTTGATTTGTGAACCTGAACACGCTGAGAACACACAGAGATGCCTTTATTAGAGGAGGAGGGGATACACACACACACACACACACACACACACACACACACACACACACACACACACACACACACAAACACACACACACGTGTAAACTAGCTCCACGCAGGTTTCAGAGTTTGGATTAAACTGATTAGACGTGTTTCTGACTGTCCAGCGTTCGTCGCTTCTTTCACTGCTCATTTTTAAGGGTTTGACCTTGGCTACTTCCTGGCCCCGAGGGGATGAAGAACTCCTGGTGATTGTGACAGGTGTCGCGTCTTAACGGCCCCACATGACATCTAGAGGACAGATAGATATTTGGACTTTTTTTTCTTACTACATGAGAGTTCTGCTGATAACCTGTGTGTGTGTGTGTGTGTGTGTGTGTGTGTGTGTGTGTGTGCGTGCGTGCGTGCGTGCGTGCGTGCGTGCGTGCGTGCGTGCGTGCGTGTGTGTGTGTGTGTGTGTAGCTGCACCCCTTACTCCCAGCCCTCATTCTGGTTATTGGCTTGGATACTTATCACCTCCAGCCTCCGAGGCTTGATTAGGTTGAAGCTGCTCCAAAGTCAAATCCTGGATATCAAAGGCAATCCTCGACTTTGGCATCTTGTCTGCAGCATCTTAATACGAAGCCTGGTCTGATAAAAACTTGAGGACTGAACGTGACATGTTGGGATGTGTGCTTCTTGCAGTCAGAGGGAGAAAATCACGTTGCATCAAAACATGGTTATCCTAAGGGGACATCTTAAATATTACATTAGGTAAAAGGGGAATAATTGGTTAATGTTGTCAACAAAAATATCAATATTATTTATTTGTTTATTCTTTATTTAACCAGGAAATCCTGTTGAGATTAAAAACCTCATTTTTAAGAGGCACCAAAACTATCATACAGAATCATAACGCTTTGATTAGTTCTTTTAAAGGCCTTTACAGCTGAGAGAACGGCACCAATGTCACAAAGTTTGCAGCTATGTTTTTTTAAATAAACTTCAGTATTTTCTGAAGAATGATTAGAAGAGATGAATTACGCTTGAATGCAAATGTTGTTATGAAAATGTGAGTACAGCTAAATAAACAGTCAAGAGAAGGTGTTGGTGTTGAGAAGGGCAGCAAAGAAAACACTCCCTTCTAAGGCCGGGAACATACTCGTTTAAAATGGCTGCCTCACGTAACCTGCCTTGATTTGAAGTGTTGTTTGTCCCTGAATTTAATGCAACGTGTTCGCCAGCTGTAATATATGAGTAACCAGTAGGTGGAGTTGACAAAATGAGCAAGACACTCACCATTGTCGCTCCGTCTCTGGTTTAGAGGATTTTTATAGCATCTACGATACCGCTGCCGTCTTTTTTCTGCTGGGATCTCACATTTAAGCAGTTACTGATGTCTTCTATTGGCACCATGTTTGTTTTGGTTTACCCTACAAACCCTGGACTCTGTCCAGTCTGCGTTCTCTACTGCGCCTCCTACTGGATTACTCCAGTACTATGTGCAGTGCGGCAGCAAGTGTGTGCACAAAAACACAGCCGGTGTCGGTACAGGATCTGCTCGGGTGCAAAATCGGCTCGGGGTCCGTCGACTGCCGATGACGTCAAAGTAGTTGATTGGCTGAACATGAACCTTACGGAATTACGTAATCACGTTACGTTGGTCCAGGCAAATCTTTGTGTTGGAAAGATGGACAACTTTTACGAAGAAATCCATTATTACCTCTTTGAAAATACACTTTTAGCGTAGAGCTGCATGTATATTAGGGCTGAACGATTAACTGCATGTGCAATTAAATTGCGATGTGGCAAAAGGAGATTTTCTAATCGCAAAGGCTGCTATTTGGCAGCGAGTGGTTAGCGCAATGCTAATATATGTGGGAAAAACCCATAGGAATGCTAATGCTAATATCACCGATTACATTCTTACAAATTATGAATTAGAAACGTGCCAAATGATTACATTTGGAGTGTAATAGAAAGTAAAACTACCATCAAACAAATAAGTACAGACAGGTATTTTAGTAAAGCCAGAAAACTTTAAACTCCAGAGTTTTGGCTAGCAGCTATGAGCGTAACTGAACTACGCATGGACAAGACGTCAAAAACTCTAAACACAAAATACTTCAATAAACGGGACACACTTCTTTCCTGCAAATACAATTTCACAGGTGTTGCTAATACCTATGATCCTTCAAGGGATGTGCTCAAAGAGGAGTTCAACATTATGAATACAATATAGTGTTTTATTTTACAAATACCACTATAAACACAAACTTACGTCTTAAGAAACATTATTTTAATAACGAAACTGCTAAATTCTTTCCAACAGTATAGATGTGTAGTGTATTTTGTCCAAGTGGGTTTGCCGTACTTTGACATCATCGGCAGTCGAAGGACCCCGAGCCGATTTTGCACCCGAGCAGATCTTGTACCGACACCGGCAGCCTAACATCAACACGAGGTTAAGCAGCACGTGTATTACCAGCCTAAGAAAAACATCAAAGACAGTGATTTTGCCCAGGCCTTTCCATCGGACACCTAGCACAAAACCTCGTACGCAGAAATTAGCCGCCGTCATAGTGGATGGGTGCGTTTCCATCGGCCCCCTGACTTCTCGGTTCATAAGCGTCCCTGAAGCATACGGACACATCGCTCATGCTTCGAGTCTATTCTTACATGCTATGCTTCCAAAATGCAGCAAGTTCAGTAGTTCAGACTGCGCCAAAAGTCAAAACACAAGAGCAGTGGAAGATATCCGGAAACTTTCAAAATAAAAGTCCTTTTTGGATACATGCTGGCATCGTTATCTGTCTAAATCGCACATGGTCCTGCTATTCTCCGGCCTTTATATGACCTCACGGGACCAGCTGCGTGGAACGCTTTCACCGTTGCTTGCCTCTTATGTTAAAAGTAGCCTAGAAGCCTCAACAAACCAACGCAGTAGCAAAAAATTATTTGCAAACAGATTGTTCCCAGTGCTCAAATCACCCCTCTGCAGATACACCTGATTTAAAAAGGAAGCGAGAAGCATTTAAAACCTTAGC